>NC_045956.1:34382676-34437199 GCF_010909765.2 Amblyraja radiata | reverse complement strand
TCTCCCCCCCCCCCTTCTCCCTCTCTGTCCCTCCCTCTAAAGGACTCTGGCAGCCGTTTACCTTCCTCTTCTTCACGTAGACAGCGCTACTCCGCTGTCCCTGGCCCCCACCTTCGTGATGTGTTTGTGTGTGTGTGCGGTCGGTAGCAAAGATCCTGTAGGATCTTTGGTCAGTAGATGCAGCTCACGCTTCGGTCAAGGCTTTCCAGGCAAGTGACCAAAACCTCTGGCGACTCATGGAAACCTTGGGTGGGGCGCAAGGTCACCAGAGGTTTCTGTTCAGGTTTCCTAAGTGGGACAGGGGCATTACTCTCTCTGGAAAACATCCAGTGAATTGGCCTCCACTGTCTTCTGTGTCAGAGAATTCCACAGATTCACAACTCTCTGGGTGAAAAAGTTTTTCCTCATCTCAGTCCTGAATGGCCTACCCCTTATTCTTAAACTGTAACCCCTGGCCCTGGAATCCCCCAACATTGGGAACATTTTTCCTGCATCTAGCCTGACCAATCCTTTAAGAATGTTTATGTTTCTATAAGATATCCTCTCATCCTTCTAAATTCCACTGAATATGCCCAGTCGACCCATTCTTGGGGGGGATGTATAGGGAGGGTTTGAAGAGGAGGAGGGGAGTGGCAAAAGGTTTGTGGGGGGAGTGTGTGAAGGGTGGGGACTATGAGACGATGTCGAGGGGGAGGTGTCGGTGTTGAGGGATGTGGGGCATGTGTGAAGAATAATCGTGAGGAGCCAAAAGAGAGAGGTTTCTCACGCACGTGTTCTTTGTGTTTGGGCTCAGGACCCATACTACAGGTTTAACGATGAAGCTTACCGATGGGTTGGGTTGGACAACTGGACCTACACTCGGACATTCACCCTACCCCCTGACGTGAGGTGCGTGGTACACTGCGGTCTCGCTGAACAGTAGAAGGATTGCCTCAGTATAGGGTATCTTGTGAGGGCGACAGATAAGATGCCTTGAGCAAAACACACAGTGCTGGAGGTACTCAGCAGGTCAGGTAGCATCTGTGGATGAAATGGATGGATGATGTTTTCCGTTGAGACCCTTTGAATCATATTTTTTGGGGTTAGACATTTCCAGCAACAACAGTTCTTTTGTGTATAATAAGATGCAATGGTCCCACTGGGGCCATTTTTAGATCCTTTTTTAATTGTTTATTTAAAAGCGAAACAAAAAGAGATGTTGAAAAAACAGAAATACCGAACTGATTAGGCAACATCTAAATGGGGAAACAAAGTGAAGACTGACAAAACTGGGAGAGTGGAAATTAAGCATGCTTTAAGTTGGAAGGGTCCTTGAAAGTGACAACACATGTAGCTAGGCAGGTAAAGAAGGCGTACAGTATGCTTGCCTTCATTGGTCGGGGGATTGAGGATAAGAGTCAGGAAGTCATGATACAGCTTTATAGCACTTCGGTCAGGCCGCAATTGGAGTATTGCATGCAGCTCTGGTCGCCCCATTACAGGAAGGATGTGGAGGTTTTGGAAAGGGTGTCAGATGAGGGTAACCAGATTGTTGCCTGGATTAGATAGTATTAGCTATAAGGAGAGGTTGGTTAAACTTGGATTGTTTTCTCTGGAACGTCGGAGGCTGAGGGGAGAATTGGCAAATGTAAATTTTGAAATGTATAAATAGGATAGACTGTCAGAATCATTTTCTTCGAGTGCAAATGTCAAAGACATAGCTTTAGGGGAAACATTTGGAGACGTGCAAGTTGTTTACACATGGAATGTACTGCCAGGAGTGGTGATAGAGGCAAAAATGATAGTGGTGTTCAAGAGGCATTTAGATAGACACAAGGATATGCAGGGAATGGAGGGATATGGATCATGTGAAGACAAAGAGGAGTAATTTAACTTGGCATCATGCTCTGCACGATCATAGAGTCACAGAGTCTCACAGCGTAGAAACAGGCCCTTCGGCCCAACTTGCCCACGCCGACCAACATGCCCCATCTACACTAGTTCCACCTGCCTGCATTTGCCCCATATCTCTCTAAACCAACTATGTACCTATAATCCTCGATCCCTCTGCTCTACAATACTTTCCAGAGCCCTATCATTCACTGTGTGGGTCCTGCCCATGTTAGGGCTCCCAACATACAACACCTCACATTTCTCTGTATTAAATTCCATCAACCATTCCCCAGCCCACCTGCCCAACCGATCAAGATCCTGCTGCAATTTCTGACAACATCTTTACTACAATACCACCCACTTTTGTGGGCCGAATGGCCTGTCCATGTGCTGTACTGTCCAATGTTTCAATGTTTAGGTTGGCGAAAACAATAACCATGCAAAGTTGCCCAGGTAACACTACATTTGTGCTGTCCAGTTAATTAAGTCTGATCTGTCTCAAGAAGATTAAATAGAATGAGATAAAAAATATGCTGACACAGAGATTAAAACACTGCTAGAAATCGGCAATGAATTGAAGGAAAACAGAAACCGATCATAACAGGCCTGTTAAGCTGCTGCAAGCAAGAATTTCATTGTTCCGTTTCAGTTAATGTGACCATTAAATACTCTTGATTTCTTCTACTCCCATCACTCTTTAGGCAGAAGACATAAAAGCTTAAAAGCACACGTCATAAGTTGAAGAACAGTTTATTTCTCTCTGTTATCAGACCTCTGAACAGTCCACCCATAAGATAGGGTGTAGTTCCGATCTTTCACCCAACCTTATTGCTGACCTTGCATTTTTAAAACTCTGCAGTTTCTCTAACTGTAACCCAATAACGCTGTAATACTATATCTCTTGTTGCACTACCTGCTGAACTTGTGTATGGCCTAATTGTATTTGCGTAGTATAAATCGACTGGACAGCGTGCATACAATATTTTTTTTACTCTATCTCGGTTCACGTGACAATAATGGTTTAGTTTAGTTTAGAGATACAGCGTGGAAACAGGCACTTCGGCCCACCGAGTCCACACCGACCCACAACCCCCCTTACACAAGTCTACCCTATACACTAGGGACAATTTATAGAGGTCAATTAATCTACAAACCTGCACGTCTTTGGCATGTGGAATGAAAACCAGGTGGTCACAGGGAGAACATACAAACTCCACACAGACAGCACCCAGAGTCAGGATCTCTTGTGCTGTAAGGCAGCAGCTCTACCCCAGGATTTATTTGATAAACCGGTATCAAATTAAAATGAACGATGGAAGTACAGATGCAAAGTGCTGGTGTAACTCAGCGGGTCAGCCAGCATCTCTGGAGAACACGGACACAGAGTGCTGGAGTAACTCAGCGGGTCAGGCAGCATTTCTGGAGAACATGGACACAGTGCTGGAGTAACTATTGTCTATTGTTTGTAACTCAGCGGGTCAGGCAACATCTCTGGAGAACACAGCTAGGTGACGTTTCGGGTCGGGATCCTTCTAGCTCCTATCCATGTTTTCCGGGATGCCACCTGTAGTTCCTTGTGTATATGAATGATGGAAGTACCCAATGTATCAGACAACATCTGTGGAGAAAGAAAAACGAACTTAATGGATGATGTTACATCAGAATTAGCCAATTCTGGCACAAACAAATTCTGCAGTGAATTCCGATGACTTCACAAATTGTGAATAGATTTACGAGGATTTTACTGGGCCAAAGTGGCTTCATAGGTAGGCTAAGTATTATTTTTCATGCAGGAGGCTTGAAAGGTGACTTTATAGAAGTTTGTAAGATTATGAAGGATAGATAGGGTGAATGCACAGAGTATTTTACCCAGAGTAGGGGAATCAAGAACTGGAGGACATAGGTTTAAGGTGAGGGGGATAGAGGTCCTTCTTGAGTTGTACAGGGCCCTGGTGAGACCACACCTGGAGTATAGTGTGCAGTTCTGGTCTCCAAATTTGAGGAAGGACATTCTTGCTATTGAGGGAGTGCAGCGTAGGTTCACGAGGTTAATTCCCAGGATGGAGGGATTGTCATATGTTGAGAGAATGGAGCGACTGGGCTTGTATACTTTGGAATTTAGAAGGATGAGAGGATATCTTATTGAAACATATAAGATTACTAAGGGATTGGACACGCTAGAGGCAGGAAACATGTTCCCGATGTTGGGGGAGTCCAGAACCAGGGGCCCCAGTTTAAGAATAAGGGGTAAGCCATTTAGAACGGAGATGAAGAAAAAACGTTTTCACCCAGAGAGTTGTGAATCTGGAATTCGCTGCCTCAGAAGGCAGTGGAGGCCAATTCTCTGGATGCTTTCATGAGAGAGTTAGATAGAGCTCTTAAAGATAGCAAAGGGATATGGGGAGAAGGCAGGAACGGGTACTGTGTGTGGATGATCAAGCATGATCACAGTGAATGGCGGTGCTGGCTCGAAGGGCCGAATGACCCACTCCTGCACCTATTGTCTATTTAATATAAACCTGAGGGGTAACTTTTTTACGCAGTAAGGAATGAGGTGCCAGAGGAAGTGGTTGAGGCAGGTACTATTACAATATTTAAAAGACAGTCAGGTTTGGATGGATATGGGCCAAGCATGGGCAAGTGGAGTAGCTCAGTTAGGTCCCTTGGTCGGCATGGACGAGCTGGGCTGAAGGGTCTATTTCCGTGCTGAGTCTATGGCTGCAGTGTGAACAGGCTAATGGTAAGCTGCTGATTGTCGAGATGATGTAGATGGCCAGTCAGGGATGGAGAATGAATGCGACAGGTGGACTGAACTGGGGAGATCTGCTGAGGGATTGGCCACTTTCTCAGATGCCGAGGGAACCTCATTCTGAGCACTGAACTACAGAGAGATGCAAACAAATGCTTGAAAAATCTCAGCAGGTCAGCCAGTGTTTGTGGAGAGAGGTGTATGTTGAATGGACAGGACTCTGACTTCAGGTTTACTATTGTCACTTTTACCGAGGTACAATAAAAGGTTTTGTTCTGCCCGCTATTTAAACTGATCAGATAACATTATATTTAATATAATCATGTCAAATTCAAGTACAATATGTAGAGCCAATGGGAAGATACAGAATATAGTTCTCAGCATTGTAGCGTGTCAGTTCCAGAGAAAAAGTCCAATGTTCGCAATGGGGTAAGTAAAGTAAAGTAAAAAAGTAAAGTATCCTTTATTGTCATTCAGACCGGAAGGTCTGAACGAAATTTCGTGCCTTGCAGTCATACATATAATAAAATAACAAAAACACACAATAAACACAAATTTAACATCCACCACAGTGAGTTCATCAGGCACCTCCTCACTGTGATGGAAGGCAAAAGTCTTAAAGTATTTGTCTCTTCCCTCCTTGTTCTCCCTCTGCGCTGAGGAGGAGAGGGGAAAGGGGTGAGGGGGGAAAGGGAGAGAGGAGGGGGAAAAGGGGAAAGAGGGAGAGAGGAGGGGAAAGGGGGAGAGAGGGGAAAGGTAAAGAGAGGGGTAATGGGGAGATCAGGCTTCCGATGTTGTGACCCCGCCGGGTGATGGTAAATAAGTCAGTCGGCTGAATCCGAGCTCCACGAACGGGCCGGTTCAAACTCCGCGGCCCGAGGTGGTTGAAGCTGCCGCCCTCCATTCCAGCGGACGAAGCTGTTGTTGCGGGAGCTCCAGAAAAACAGGTCACCAACCTGTGACCTGCGAGCTCCCGACGATGTCGCCCACTGGCCCACGGCCGAGGCTCCGAAGTCGGTCGGCGCCGCCGGAACGCCGCGCCAGCCCCAAAGTCGGTGAATCGGACAGTATACTAGCTTATGGAAGGACTGTTCAGAAGTCTGATAACAGAGGGGAAGAAGCTGTTCCTGAGTCTGGTGGTGGGCGCTTTCAAGCTTCTGTACCTTCTGCCGGACTGGAGCGGGGAGAAGAAGGAATGACCGGAACGTCATCGAGTCATGCAATGTGGAAACATGCTCTTCGGTTCAATTTACCCACACCAATCAACATGTCCCATCTACACTAGTCCCACCAGCCTGCATCTGCCCCATATCCCTCTAAACCTATCCTATCCATGTACCTGTCTAACATTGTGATAGTACCCTGCCTCAACTTCCTCCTCCGGCAGCTCGTTCCATAAACTCACCACTCTTTGTGATAAAGTTCAGTTCAGTTTTATTTGTCATATGTAGGTTAACACAGGGTCAACGGTAAAATGAAATGTGTTTGACAGACAACGGGTCACCTCAGTTACCCATCAGGCCCCTTTTAAATCTTTCTCCCCTCACATTAAACCTAAGTCTTTGATTATGTTAGCTGCTTTCCTGAGGTAGCATGAAGTGTCGATGGAGTCAACTGAAATGTTGACTCTGTTTTGTGCTGCATAGGTGTGGCTCGATATGCTGGTGAATTCCTGTTTCACCTGTTTTTTTATTTTATGTTTTTTAGAAGTTCATGACGGCAAGGTATTATTTTACAGGGGAGGATGTGACTTGTCTCAACAGCCAGCAGAATTACAAAGAATTGAGGGGGCGAGAAGGCGGGGACAAGAGAAAGAGAGGGGAGAGAGAGAGAGCGAGAGAGAGAGGCCGAGCCATGATTTTTCCAGACTACATTAAAAACTCTCAGAAGATAGACAAAAAAAGCTGGAGTAACTCAGCATCTCTGGAGAGAAGGAATGGGTGACGTTTCGGGTTGAGACACTTCTTAACAGGTGTGGGACCAGCATTCTGGCAGGCAGGTTTGCCACTGCTACACGGGTGGTTTTAAACTGAATAAGGGGGGTGGGGTGTCGAATGAGCTAGTGGAGGATGGAGTTAAAGGGAAAGGGTTTCTTAAATGTGTGAGCGTAGAGACAGAGGGGTGTAAAATGAGGGTAGAAGCAATAGGTAGCAAGGTGAAAAGTAAAAGTGGCAGGCCGGAAAATCCAGGGCAAAAATCAAAAAGGGCCACTTTTCAACAAAATTGTATAAGGGGTAAGAGTGTTGTAAAAACAAGCCTGAAGGCTTTGTGTCTCAATGCAAGGAGCATTCGTAATAAGGTGGATGAGTTGAATGTGCAGATAGCTATTAATGACTATGATATAGTTGGGATCACAGAGACATGGCTCCAGGGTGACCAAGGCTGGGAGCTGAACATCCAGGGATATTCAATATTCAGGAGGGATAGAGAGAAAGGAAAAGGAGGTGGGGTAGCGTTGCTGATTAGAGAGGAGATTAACGCAATGGAAAGGAAGGACATTAGTTTGCAGGATGTGGAATCAGTATGGGTAGAGCTGCGAAACACTAAGGGGCAGAAAACGCTGGTGGGTGTTGTGTACAGGCCACCTAACAGTAGTAGTGAAGTTGGAGATGGTATCAAACAGGAAATTAGAAATGCGTGCGACAAAGGCAAAACCGTTATAATGGGTGACTTCAATCTACATATAGATTGGGTGAATCAAATTGGCAGGGGTGCTGAGGAAGAGGATTTTTTGGAATGTATGCGGGATAGTTATCTAAATCAACATGTAGAGGAACCAACGAGAGAGCAGGCTATTTTAGACTGGGTATTGAGTAATGAGGAAGGGTTAGTTAGCAGTCTTGTTGTACGTGCCCCCTTGGGCAAGAGTGACCATAATATGGTTGAGTTCTTCATTAGGATGGAGAGTGACATTGTTAATTCAGAAACAATGGTTCTGAACTTAAAGAAAGGTAACTTTGAGGGTATGAGACGTGAATTGGCCAAGATTGACTGGCAATTAATTCTAAAAGGGTTGACGGTGGATATGCAATGGAAGACATTTAAAGACTGCATGGATGAACTACAAAAATTGTTCATCCCAGTTTGGCAAAAGAATAAACCAGGGAAGGTAGTGCATCCGTGGATAACAAGGGAAATCAGGGATAGTATCAAAGCGAAGGATGATGCGTACAAATTAGCCAGAAAAAGCAGCATACCGGAGGACTGGGAGAAATTCAGAGACCAGCAGAGGAGGACAAAGGGCTTAATTAGGAAAGGAAAAATAGATTATGAAAGAAAACTGGCAGGGAACATAAAAACTGACTGCAAAAGTTTTTATAGATATGTGAAAAGAAAGAGATTAGTTAAAACAAATGTAGGTCCCTTGCAGTCAGAAACGGGTGAGTTGATCATGGGGAACAAGGATATGGCGGACCAATTGAATAACTACTTTGGTTCCGTCTTCACTAAGGAAGACATAAATAATCTGCCGGAAATAGCAGGGGACCGCGGGTCAAAGGAGTTGGAGGAATTGAGTGAAATCCAGGTTAGCCGGGAAGTGGTGTTGGGTAAATTAAATGGATTAAAGGCCGATAAATCCCCAGGGCCAGATAGGCTGCATCCCAGAGTACTTAAGGAAGTAGCTCCAGAAATAGTGGATGCATTAGTAATAATCTTTCAAAACTCTTTAGATTCTGGAGTAGTTCCTGAGGATTGGCGGGTAGCAAACGTAACCCCACTTTTTAAGAAGGGAGGGAGAGAGAAAACGGGGAATTACAGACCAGTTAGTCTAACATCGGTAGTGGGGAAACTGCTAGTCAGTTATTAAAGATGGGATAGCAGCACATTTGGAAAGTGGTGAAATCATTGGACGAAGTCAGCATGGATTTACAAAAGGTAAATCATGTCTGACGAATCTTATAGAATTTTTCGAGGATGTAACTAGTAGCGTGGATAGGGGAGAACCAGTGGATGTGGTGTATCTGGACTTCCAGAAGGCTTTCGACAAGGTCCCACATAAGAGATTAGTTTACAAACTTAAAGCACACGGCATTGGGGGTTCAGTATTGATGTGGATAGAGAACTGGCTGGCAAACAGGAAGCAAAGAGTAGGAGTAAACGGGTCCTTTTCACAATGGCAGGCAGTGACTAGTGGGGTACCGCAAGGCTCAGTGCTGGGACACCAGCTATTTACAATATATATTAATGATCTGGATGAGGGAATTGAAGGCAATATCTCCAAGTTTGCGGATGACACGAAGCTGGGGGGCAGTGTTAGCTGTGAGGAGGATGCTAGGAGACTGCAAGGTGACTTGGATAGGCTGGGTGAGTGGGCAAATGTTTGGCAGATGCAGTATAATGTGGATAAATGTGAGGTTATCCATTTTGGTGGCAAAAACAGGAAAGCAGACTATTATCTAAATGGTGGCCGACTAGGAAAAGGGGAGATGCAGCGAGACCTGGGTGTCATGGTACACCAGTCATTGAAAGTGGGCATGCAGGTGCAGCAGGCAGTGAAGAAAGCGAATGGTATGTTAGCTTTCATAGCAAAAGGATTTGAGTATAGGAGCAGGGAGGTTCTACTGCAGTTGTACAGGGTCTTGGTGAGACCACACCTGGAGTATTGCGTACAGTTTTGGTCTCCAAATCTGAGGAAGGACATTATTGCCATAGAGGGATGCAGAGAAGGTTCACCAGACTGATTCCTGGGATGTCAGGACTGTCTTATGAAGAAAGACTGGATAGACTTGGTTTATACTCTCTAGAATTTAGGAGATTGAGAGGGGATCTTATAGAAACTTACAAAATTCTTAAGGGGTTAGGACAGGCTAGATGCAGGAAGATTGCTCCCGATGTTGGGGAAGTCCAGGACAAGGGGTCACAGCTTAAGGATAAGGGGGAAATCCTTTAAAACCGAGATGAGAAGAACTTTTTTCACACAGAGAGTGGTGAATCTATGGAACTCCCTGCCACAGAGGGTAGTCGGGGCCAGTTCATTGGCTATATTTAAGAGGGAGTTAGATGTGGCCCTTGTGGCTAAGGGGATCAGAGGGTATGGAGAGAAGGCAGGTACGGGATACTGAGTTGGATGATCAGCCATGATCATATTGAATGGCGGTGCAGGCTCGAAGGGCCGAATGGCCTACTCCTGCACCTAATTTCTATGTTCTATGTTTCTATGTTTCAGACTTTTAGGGATAAGGGAATCGAGAGATATAGACGATGTAGAGAGATAGAAAACAATGAATGAAAGATATGCAAAAAAGTAATGATGATAAAATAAATTGTTTAGATAACAGGCCATTGTTAGCTGTTTGTTGGGTGAAAACTCTCAGGTTTATTGAAAGAAATGAGGGAAATGAGAATGAGGTCCCTCCAGCTCTGGGGCTGTGCTTGGTGGTTGAATGAAACACCCATTAACTGATCCCTCTCCAAGCCACTCTTCCCATCACCCTCCCCACATTGCATCACACCTCTGTGCCCCTCCCAGACCCCTCCATGTTACTTCCACACCGCTCCTCATTTCCAGTCTCCACCATCCCCTTTTCTCCTCTCTCCCTCTTTCTACTATCTCCCCATTACCCCTCTTCCCCTTTCCCCTCTCTTTACCTTTCCCCTCTCTCCCCTTTCCCCTCTTTCCCCTCCTCTCTTCCCCTTTCCCCCCTTTCCCCTCCTCTCTCTCCCTTTCCCCCCTCTCCCCATTTCCCCTCTCTCCCTTTCCCCTCTCCCCCTTTCCCCTCTCCCCCTTACCCTCTCTCCCCCTTTCCCCTCTCTCCCCTTTCCCCTCCTCTCTCCCCCTTTACCTACCCTCTAGCCCCTTCACCTTTCCCCGTCATTCTGACCCCCCTCATTTCATATCTGCCTACCTCACTTCCCCTTTCCCCATCCTCTCTTCACCCCTCATTCCATATCTCCCCCCCCCCACTTTCCCTTTCCTTGCCCTCTCCCCTTTCCCCCTCCCAATCGTGCCCTCTAGCCCCTTTCTCCCCTTTCCTCCCCCTCACCCACTTACCCACCCCCTCTCCCCTTACTTCCACTTCCCCCTCTCCCCCCCTCCCTCACTTTCTCTTTATCTCCCCCCTCACATCCCTTTTCACGCCCCCTCTAAGCCCTCCTGAGATCTGTAAGGCATTTAATGTTTAACTAATATCTGCTCATTACTTTTTATAGGAAGTGGAAGAGAGTAAATCTGGTGTGTGATGGGCTGGACACTGTGGCCACAATCCTTCTCAACAATGTCACCCTTGGCACAGCCAGTAACATGTTCCGCAGATATGTGAGTGGACCGGTGCAAAACTCATTTAACATTAACAAGCCAAGCTTGCAATTTTTAACTAATATATAAAAATTACATTATAATTGTTGTACCAGTGGAGTATTTCGGCAAATACCTTTGGACTGATGTTCAGGAGTCTTTGCTCTCTATTTCCTCTACACCTAACCTGACTCCAAGAAGAAATCCCTCCACAGCTTCTTTGGTTCTGAAGTTTATTTGGTGTCTATAATTTGAAGAGAATTTCATTTATAGACAAGTCGAAAATACTTAACAATATAAAGACTGGACTTTGTAAAAAGTAAACCTTAACATTCATGCATGCTATTGGTTTTAATTTTGGTTTATTGATCCTTTTAGACTTTTGATTCTACTGACGTGATCAAAGAAAGGAACTACATTGAGGTGCGTTTTGTATCAGCGGTTTTGTATGCAGCGGAGCGGAATGCTGCACACAGCCAGTACTCAGTGCCCCCTGACTGCCCACCACCTCAGCAAAATGGAGAATGCCATGTCAACTTCATCAGAAAGGTGAGGCTCTGGTGGAACTGAAGATAGGTCCCCACCTGTAACTTCATTATCCATATTCTCCAGAGATGCTGCCTGACCCACTGAGTTACTCCAGCACTTTGTCTCTATCTTCGGCTTAAAGCAGCATCTGCACTTCCTTCCTACACATCACTTTCCATGTTCTCCACAGATGCTGCCTGACCTGCTGAATGACTCCAGCATTCCTTCTCACAGATGATGGTGGGTATGTGGTGCTAGCTGCCAGAGGAAGTTAGAATGTTTTGTAGATATTTTGTCAGGTTCGTGAATAGGAAGAGTTTGGAGGAATGTTGGCCAAACACGGGCAAACTAGCAGAGGTGGACAATTAGGTTGGCATGGATGAGTCTAGCCAAATGCTTAATTTTTAATGCTACCAGGTAGGACAAGCTGCATGCAGGAAGCATTTTTCCCCTGACTGGGGAGTCTAGAACCAGGGGTCATAGAGTAAGAGTGACCCATTTAAACTGTACAACTTCCGTTTCTGTCGTGCAGTACACAGACTCCCCCCTCCATCTTTGCACATCCCCAATCCTTTTCACTCGTCACTTTAATTTCATGTATTTTGTGTTTTATGACTGTTATAACAGTCCTTATCCTTCCTGGGATAAACAAATACCACTGACACGAGGGACAATGTCTTCATAGCACAGGAACAACCCCTTCGGTCCACAATATCCTTGCCGAACATATTGCTCGGTTACACTAATGTCCTCTTCCTGCACATGATCCATATCTGCCTCCACCACCATCCCAGGCAGTATGTTCCGGGCACCCACTACCCGAGATGTAAAAATACCTGCCCCGCACATCTCGCCATGACGTCCCATCTTGGAGGGCTGAGGACCTTCACTTGTGGAGCTCAGACAAAACCAATCTATAGATTACTGGGAACACAAATAATTGCAGATACTAGTTTACAAAAAAAGACACTTAACTGCTGGAGTAACTCAGCGGGTCAGCCAGCATTTCTGGAGGACATGGCTAGGTGGTGTTTTGGGATGGGACCCTTCCTCAGACATGATTTCTGGATGATAAGAGGATGATAGGATGCAGGAGTAACACTGGGAAATGTCTACTGAACGACCACACTGAATGGTGGGGCAGAGCCAAGGTGCTGAAAGACAACTACTCCCATTTCTTACCTTCTTATGCATCCAAAACGTTGGCTCATAAATAACATCACTTGACGATTTCCTGCCTGCATTCATTATTTGCTGGGACTTGACTGAAATGAATGCATTACAATAATTTTAATAGCCCTGGGAACACAGAGTTGAAACTTTGATTTAGTTTAGAAATACAGAATGGAAACAGGCTCTTCGGCCCACCGAGTCCACGCCAACCATTGATCACCTGTTCACACTAGTTCTACATTATCCCACTTTCCCATCCACTCCCTACACTCGCGACAATTTACAGAGGGCCAATTAACCTACAAACCTGTATGTGGGAGGAAACCGGAGCATACGGAGAAAATCCAACAGAGAAAACGTGCAAATTCCATCCAGACAGCACCCGACGTCGGGATAGAACCTGGGTCTCTGGCTCTGTGAGGCAGCGGCTCTACCAGCCATGCCACTGTGTCGCCCGAAACTCCACTGTGAGATTGCCTCTCTGCTGATGCACTGTTGGAGGTTCTTATGTGTGACGTCTAACACGATCCATACTGTGTCTTGATGCTTGATGCAGGAGCTGATGATGAGCTGGCATGGGGACAATGGCATCATCTTTCCTCTCCCCAGTCATGTATAGATAGCTGCTTTGACGTGGGAGAGAGCACAATTCAGTAGACATTGGTGTGATCAAATCAGTCCAGTCATGTTGTAGGCTCTCTTAGGTTTGCCTTGAAATTGCAACAAGATAGAAATTGGGAAATCTTAAAACAACACATAAGTAAAGCAGGAGATTGGAGCCAACCAGACATCATGAAGACCGCTGTCAAAATTCTTAAATCAGATAAGCTTTACGTTAGGTTTATTCACGTGCACCAAGCGACAAAGCTCTGATTTGCATGCTATTCCAGTTCGAAGAGAAAATTCTATACATTAGTACAATCAAATCAAACTCCAGTACAATAGGTAGAGCAAAGTGGAAGATACAGAGTGCAGAATATAGTTCTCAGCATTGCAGCGCATCAGCTCCAGAGACAAAGTCCAATGTCCGCAATGGGGTAGAAGTGAATTGGACAGTACCCTAGCTTATGGAAGGGCCATTCAGAAGCCTGAGAACAGACGGGAAGAAGCTGTTCCTGGTGGTGCGCGCTTTGCTACCATCTTAATTTGTGGATGCAAGGTCAGCATTTAAGTGTCCATGGAGACGCAATTGAGACTGCAATACCTGCAAGGATTGATGCACGGTAACACAAGCAACTTCAGATCCTCAGTAAAATGCAAAGTGCTGGAGGAACTCAATGGGCCAGGCAGCATCTGTGGAGGGAATGTATAGGCGACGTTTCAGGCTGGAACCCTTCTTCAGACGCCCATTCCCTCAATAGACCTGCTGAGTTCCTCCAGCACTTTGTTTTTTTTTCATTGAGACTTGCTGCTGTTTTGTTATGATGGAGCCATTTCGGACCATTGATCAGGGTCAATGGTATTGAATTATATTAATCAATGAATCTTTCAATTATTATACAACAGGACAGCACAAGAACAGGCCCTTTAGCCCACAATGTCTGTGCTGAACATGATGCCAAGACTAACTGTTATCTGCGTGCACTAAATCCATATCCGTCCATTCCCTGCATATCCACTAACTAACATGAGGAATAGGTTTGCTTTATTTGTGCGGAGCGGTAGACTGGGAGCGTTGGAGCACTCTAAATGGTGCAGACTTCATGTGAACCGAGAGTTGGAAGCCTCACAATGCCCAGCAATCCTTTCCCGTTGCAGTGTTTACTGGCTGGTGGTTCTGGAGGCTGTAGTGCTGATGATTGTAGACCTATTTATAGAGGCAGAACTGGGAGTTCTTGTAGAGGCCGGGAAATTCTTTACAGCCATGTATAGAAGCCCTGTAAGCTGTTTGGAAAATATCAGCTGTATTTCTGTGGAAGGCAATCTGATCCATGGGGCCTGAGGACATATTTGGAATGATTCCGTGTCGTTGGTTTAATGTTGCTGTGGATCCAACACAGGATCAAAGCCTGCGGGTGTACATTAAACGCTCTCTTATATGGTGTCTCATCACTTCCCTCAGAAACATCTCCAAGAATTCATAGAGCAGAGAACATACAGCATTCGGCCCACTATCTCCATGCTGATCATGATATCAAGTTAATACAATCCCCTCTGCCTGCACGTGATCCATATCCCTCCATTCATAGTTAGAGTTGTATAGCAAGTGGTAACTGGCACAACTTGTTGGCATATTGTACTTGTCCCATTTGCCTTCATTTGGCCCTTTGCCCTCTAAATCTTTCCCCTCATTATATATGTCCAAATGTCTTCCAAAAGTTGTAATTCCCTGCATATCCATGTGCCTATCTAAAAACCTCTTAAACACCACTATTGCATCTGCCTCCACCATTCCTGCCAGCGCTTTCCAGGCCACCACCACTTTACATGTGAAAAAAAGCATGTACTCCCCCTCATCTCTTTTAAACTTTGCCCCTCTCACCATAACACTATGCCCTCTGGTTGTTGACATTTTCACCCTGAATCTATTCCTCTCATAATATATACTTTATCTGGTCTCCCCTCAACCTTGGATGGTTCAGAGTAAAAACAATCCAAATTCATGTGCCATTAGTTACTGAAATGTTTCCAGTGTTTCAGTGGCACAGCGGTAGAGTTGCTGCCTTACAGTGCAAGAGACCTGTGTTCGATCCTGACTACGGGTGCTGTCTGTACAGAATTTGTACGTTCTCCCTGTGAGCATGTGAGATTCCACCGGGTGCTCTGGTTTCCTCCTGCATTCCAAGGATGTGCAGTTTTGTAGGATAATTAGTTATTGTAAATTGGCCCTAGTGTGTAGGATAGAACTAGTGCAGGTGATCGCTGGTCGGCATGGACTCAGTGGGCCAGTTTCCACAAAACTAAACTAAACTAAACTAAACTAAATAGTCACTGAGACCATATACAAGAGTCGCCAGGTTTTGGCACCATTTTCAAAGTCCAAGTGCAGCTGGACATAAAGTCCCGTGAAGACAATGTGGATATGATTTCAAAAAGCAATTTCGCTGAGAAAACAGTATACCCTGGTTACTGAGCTGAATAGTTGACTTGAGTCACGTACACCAGACCTGGAAGCAGCAGCCCCCTGCTGGCAGTGAGCAGACCTTGCACATGCTGCCTTGGCAGGCCGCCCCTACCTCCACGCCAACAATGTGCCAGTCAACAGACGGCGGCAATGCAGTCAGGCATTCAATGTACAACTGAACCTCAGACAACAGGGCTACAACTTTATTCCTTGGAGGCTGAGAGCTGATCTTATAGAGGTGTATGAAATCATGAGGGGATTATATAGGGTGAATGCACAGAGAAAGGGAATCAAGAACCAGAGGACATAGATTTAAAGTGAGAAGGGAAAGGTTAATAAGAATCTGAGGGCCAACCTCTTTCACACAAAGGGTGGTGGGTGCATGGAACGAGATGCCAGAGAAGGTAGTTGAGGCATCACCTAAAAAGAGACTTAGACAAGCCATGATCACAATGAATGGCAGTGCTGGCTCGAAGGGCCGAATGGCCTCCTCCTACACCTATTTTCTATGTTTCTATGAATAGGAAAGGTTTATAGGGATATAAAGCCAAACGCAGGCAGGTGGGACTAGTGTAGATGGGGTATCTTGATTGTCATGAGCAAGTCGGGCCGAAGGGCCTATTTCCACACTATATGACTCTGTGACAGGGCCATGCAACATTGATTGCTGCGGTTCCTGACATACAATACCACATTCTGTCAGCTGCGGTAATGTAGTATTATGCAAGAGGTGATGCTCGGCTGCAGCTGTTTATTGACAGAGGTGTACAGGCTCTTCAGCCCTACTCGCCCATGCCGTCCAAGATGCCCCATCTAAGCAACTCCCCTTTGCCTGGATCTCTACACCTTTCCTATTAACGTACATACAAATGCCTTTTAAATGCTGTTCAATGTTTAATTGTCATATGTACCATAGAGTCACACAGCACAGAAACAGGCCCTTCAGCACAACTTGTCTGACGACCAATAAGCCCCATCTAAGCTCGTCCCATTTGCCAGAAAAGGAACAATGAAATTATGGTACTTGCCTCAGCTACCTCCTTTGGCAGCTCGTTCCATATACTTCTGTATGAAAATGATGCTCCCCAGGTTCCTATTAAATCTTTCCCCTCTCACCTGAACCCTATGTCCCCTGGTTCTGGATTACCTACCTTGGGGGGGAAAAAGACTGCGTATGACCCACTCTGCATTGGTTTATGTATAAAACACATCCCCATAACACCGTGTCTTAACAAACATCTCCGGCCATTCAGTTATCGAGGATCTAAAGTTTGTAACTTGATTTGCACCTTCCCATTTTAGCAACAACCGCAGAAGGTTAAAGTTGGAATGTCCTAATTGTGTGCGGTTGGCTTTGTAATGGAACACAGTGTGTGAATATGAGTGGATTAAGACAGTGCAGAGAAGTGAATGATGATTTATGTTGCTTTTTTTGTATCATTTTCAGGAACAGTCTTCTTTCAGCTGGGACTGGGGACCATCCTTTCCTACTCAAGGCATTTGGAAAGATATAAGGATTGAGATGTACGAAATTTGCCACTTGACCTATCTCACCGCAACTTCTGTTTATGGTACGAGTATTGCCAATATCTGAATGATGACGGATGATAGCTTTCCATTGAACACAAGGTGCTGGAGTAACCCTGTGGAGGGAATGGATAGTTGACTTTTCGGGTCAGGACTCTTCTCCAGTCTGAAAGAGTGCAGCATATAGTTCTCAGCATTGTAGGGCATCAGTTCCAGAGACAAAGTCCAATGTCCGCAATGGGGTAGAGGTGAATCGGACAGTACCCTAGCTTATGGAAGGACCGTTTGGAAGCCTGATAACAGAGGGGAATAAGCTGTTCCTGAGTCTGGTGGTGCATGCTTTCAAGCTTCTGTACCTTCTGCTGGACGGGAGTGGGAGAGGAATGACTGGGGTGGGACGTCTTTGATTATGTTGGCTACTTTTCTGAGGCAGCGTAAAGTGTAGATGGAGTCAGTGGTGGGGAGTCTGGTCTGTGTGATGGACTGGGCTACATCTACATCTCTCTGCAATTTATTGAGGTCTTGGGCAGGGCTGTTCCCAAACCAAGCTGTGATGCAATCCAACAGTATGCTTTCTATGGTGTATCTGTAGAAGTTTGTAAGAGTTGTTGGAGATATGAATGAATGAATGAATGAATGAATGAATGAATGAATGAATGAATGAATGAATGAGTGAATAAGTTCATTGGCCAAGTATATTCACATACAAGGAATTTGTCTTGGTGCTCCGCCCGCAAGTGACAACATGACATACAGTGACAGTTAGGAATTACACATAAAATATTAAACATTAATAATAAACATTATTACTAAACATGTGAATTAAATAAAATACCAGAGCAAAAGGAGGCTACAGATTTTTGGTTATTGAGTAGAGCTACTACTCGTGGAAAAAAAGCTGTTTTTATGTCTGGCTATGGCAGCTTCGACAGTCCGGAGTCGTCTTCCAGAGGCAAGTGATTCAAAGAGTTTGTGGCCAGGGTGAGAGGGGTCAGAGATGATCTTACTCGCTCGCTTCCTGGCCCTTGCAGTGTACAGTTCATCAATGGAGGGAAGGTTGCAGCCAATAACCTTCTCAGCTGATCGGACGATTCGCTGCAGCCTCCGGATGTCGTGCTTGGTGGCTGAGCCAAACCAGACCATGATGGAGAAAGTGAGGACAGACTACAATGGCAGTATAGAATTGGACCAGGCGTTGGTGTGGTTTCTTGGCTGTTGCATCAATGTGGTTGGTCCATGCTAGCTTGCTGCCCGACCCTCTGAGTTCTTCCAGCACTTTGATTTTTGCTCGAGTTCCTTGTCTCTCCCATTTGGCACTCAGACAAACTTATTTAATTCCTGAGTCTTTGAAACTTCTTTCCTTGTGATGGTGGAAGCAGAGTCTTTGAATGTTTTCACGGTAGATATTTGATAAACAAGGGGTGAAAAGATACCGAGGAGATGCAAAGTTGAGATTTTAGTCAGATAAGCCTTAATCTTATTAAACGGTGAAGGTTGAAGGGTTGTGTTTGTAATCTGTAGGTTCTACACACCTCATTGAACCAGGGTTGGAGCTAGTTATTGGAGCAGTTAAACTGATGCACTGCTCATTTGAGAGCACCTGACTATTGCTATTTTGTGGGAGGGGGAGGGGGCCCTTTCTAAGCGTGATTGTATTTGGGAATTTTCAGGTGGGGGTGTTCCCACAAAGATAGTTTACTTTCCAAACCTTTTACTTCCTGTTACAGCTTTTCAAATGCCACTTACTTGAAGTCTGACCTCATCAAAAATGACCAGATACCCAGCAAAACAGGGTGTTTTGGCTTGAAGCGCAATTCACTTGCAATGTTGCCAATAAAGTGGAATGATATCAGGCAGCAAAGTTTCCCAAAATAGAACTGGAGAACTAAGGGTCCAGTATAAATGCAACTAAATTAGTGTTGGCAAAGGTGTGCTACTGGAGATATAACCAAGCTGGATAAACGCTAGTTTCCGTGGACCTGAGCAAAGTTAGATACAGTGCATCGTCATAGTAACACAGGAAAGCAGAATTTGGCTGCATGACCCACTATTCAGTGTGACCGTGGCTGTCTTTGTGTTTTGCTATTGAATGCAGGAGTTAAGGACATCACTTCACTGCTGTACAAAGCGTTTGTTTAATTTAGTTCATCATTATTGTTACGTGAACCGAGATACAGTGAAATGCTTTTTTGTTGCGTGCCATCCAGTCAGCAAAAAGACTATACATGAATACAATCAAGCCGTCCACAATGTACAGATAAAGGATAAAGGGAATAACATTTAGTGCAAGATACAGGATACAGTTTTGCGTACAGTTTTGGTCTCCTAATCTGAGGAAAGACATTCTTGCCATAGAGGGAGTACAGAGAAGGTTCACCAGACTGATTCCTGGGATGTCAGGACTTTCATATGAAGAAAGACTGGATAGACTCGGTTTGTACTCGCTAGAATTTAGAAGATTGAGGGGGGGATCTTATAGAAACTTACAAAATTCTTAAGGGGTTGGACAGGCTAGATGCAGGAAGATTGTTCCCGATGTTGGGGAAGTCCAGAACAAGGGGTCACAGTTTAAGGATAAGGGGGAAATCTTTTAGGACCGAGATGAGGAAAACTTTTTTCACACAGAGAGTGGTGAATCTCTGGAATTCTCTCCCGCAGAAGGTAGTTGAGGCCAGTTCATTGGCTATATTTAAGAGGGAGTTGGATGTGGCCCTTGTGGCTAAAGGGATCAGGGGGTATGGAGAGAAGGCAGGTACAGGATACTGAGTTGGATGATCAGCCATGATCATATTGAATGGCGGTGCAGGCTCGAAGGGCCGAATGGCCTACTCCTGCACCTATTTTCTATGTTTCTATGTTTCTATAAAGGGTATAATGTTTAGCCCAAGATAAAGTAGAATAACGTCCAATTAAAGATAGTTCAAAAATCTTCAATGAGGTAGATGGGAGGTCAGGACCACTCTCTAGTTGGTGATAGAATGATTCAGTTGCCTGATAACAGCTGGGAAGAAACTGTAGATAGATACCAAATGCATGAATAGCTCAGCAGGACAGGCAGTATCTCTGGAGTGAAGGAATGGGTGACGTTTTGGGGCAAGATCCTACCAAGAAACTGTCCCTGAATCTGGAGGTGTGCGTTTTCACACTTCTGTACCTCTTGCCAGATGGGAGAGGGGAGAAGAGGGAGTGACCGGGGTGAGACTGGGCCTTGATTATGCTGCTGGCCTACTGATGACAGTTTGTGTGGCCACGTTTAGAGTATGTGCAAGGTTTCCGGGCACTCTGCTTCAGGAAGAATGTCATTAAACTGGAAAAAAGATGTATGTGGATGTTAGTGGTACTGTAGGATTTAAGGATCCATGTGCCTATCTAAAAGTCTCTTAAACACCGCTATTGTATCTGTCTCCACCACCACCCAAGACATCGAGACAGGCAGTTGGACAGGATAGATTTAGAAGGATACTAGACCAAGTGTAGACCCGTTGGGTCTGTTCCCGCAACGTGCGGTTAAAAGGGGAGGGGGCGGCCTGACGTCATCGCGCAACGCCACGCGCTAGGCGTACGCCGTCAAGACGCTGCGTACGATGCCGAGAGGCTGCGTACGATGTCGAGACGCTGCTTACGCCCGTCAAGACGCTGCGTATGCCCGCAATTCGCCTGTGGGCCAACAAGCTGTTGACGCTCGGGATTTTCGGACAGTGCAAGCCAGCGAGGACGGCGAAAAGCAGCGGCCAGCGTGGCAGGGCCGGGGGAAGTAAAATCGCTAGCGAAATGGGAAAAATGTCGGTGTTTTTGGAGGAGAGCCGGGTGGCAGCAGCCGTTATGGTCGCTGGCCAGCAGGAGGCGAAAAAATGAGTGAGTGGGGGGGGGGTGGGAGGAAGGAATTTATTAAAAATGTGTACAGAAAAATGACTAAATTTAATGAGGAGTGGATGAGCGAATGTAAAAGTGAAATGGCTAGCGAAATGGTAAAAATCTCGGCATGTTAACGTCTGGTTTTGGCGGAGTAACGAATCAAAGGCCAAAAAAATGACATACACACACACAAAGTTTTAAAAGTATATAGATGGATGGGCCAAACGCAGGTAAGTGATACTTGTGTAGATGGGGCATGTTGGTCGACCTGTGCAAGTTGGGCTGAAGGTCCGGTTTCCCCGCTGCATGATTATCACCATCCCCAGTAGTGTGTTCCAGGCACTCACCACTCTGTGTAAAAAAATCTCCTTTAAACTTTGCCCCTCTCACCTTAAAGTTTAAATAACATTCTCAATAAACATCTGTTGGAATCATCAAACACGAAGATCCCTTTATAAAGCCAATCTAATTCTATATATTTATACTATGATTTTTGAACTGTCTCGATGCCTTGCCCTTAGTGATGGATGGTGCAATTTTTCAGACATTTAGTGTGGAACACAGTTCTGCAGTTTCCTGTTTGTCTCTCCTTCCTTGGCTGTGTTTACTAAACATGCTGGAAATAGAGATGGAAACATGTCCAATAGCTGAATCACATAAAGAGCCTTGTCACGAATAAATGTTGTTGAATTATTACAAAAAGTGGCAAATCCCCCAATGTAAAGAAATGCTTGTGTTTTCATCTGCAGATGAGACAAGACAGAGGTGGTCTGTGGAAATAGAGAGTTTTTATGATGTAGTTTCCTCTCAGCTGATCAAAGGCGAATTGACTGCCAGCATTCCATCTCTACACACACATCAAACGTACAAAATAAGTCTGGGCAAGGGAGAATACAGTAGAATTAAAGTCAGACTCAACCTTAATCAGGTGAGATGTCAACTATCGGATGCACGTTGGAAAAATGAATAAATCACATAATTTAACCTCTCAACGCTATCGGCTACTGGCAGTCTGGACATTGTGTTCAGTTAGTTTAGTTTAAAGTCATACAGTCATACCATGCGGAAACAGGCCCTTCAGCCCAACATGCCCACTGCAACCAACATGCCCCCATCTACATCTGCCTACGTTTCCCTCTAAACCTGTCCTATCCATTTATCTCAGTCTAAATGTTTTTTACACAATGTGATAGCACCTGCCATAACTACCTCTTCTGGCAGCTCGTTCCATAGTGCTAACCAGGCAATGCTTTATTACAATCGAGCCATCCACAGTGTACATATACACGGTAAAGGGATAAAGTGATAAAAGGGTTGTGATTCCCGTACTCTGGGCAAAAGACCCAATCTATTCCTCTCATGATTTCGTACACCTCTGTAGGATCACCCCTCATTCTTCTGCGCTGCAACGAATAAAGCCCAAGCCTGTCCAGCCTCTGAGGCTGTCGAGTCCTACAGACAATAGGTGCAGGAGTAGGCCATTCGGCCCTTTGAGCCAGCACTGCCATTCAATGTGATCATGGCTGATCATCCCCAATCAGTACCCCATTCCTGCCTTCTCCCCATGTTCCCTGACTCCGCTATCTTTAAGAGCGCAATCTAGCTCTCTCTTGAAAGTATCCAGAGAACCGGCCTCCGAGGCAGAGAATTCCACAGACTCACAACTTTGTGTGAAAAAGTGTTCCCTCATCTCCGTTCTAAAAGTCTTACCCCTTATTCTTAAACTGTGGCCCCTGGTTCTGGACTCCCCCAACATCGGGAACATGTTTCCTGCCACTAGCGTGTCCAAACAGTTAATAATCATATATGTTTCAATAAGATCCCCTCTCATCCTAAACTCCAGAGTATACACGCCCAACCGCTCCATTCTCTCAGCATATGACAGTCCCGCCATCCTGGCAACATCCTCGTAAATCTTCTCTGTACCCTTTCCAGCTTAACAACATCTTTCTTATAACAGGGTGACCAAAACTGAACACAATATTTCAAATATGGCCTCACCAATGTCTTGTACAAATGTAACATAACCTGTCAATTTCTTTACTCAATGCCTCAGCCCTTCTGTAGAACCAATCAAAATTGTGCTGCAATTTTTCATAACCATCTTCATTATCTACAATACCATTCATTTTAGTATCATCTGCAAGCTTACTAATTATGCCTTATACATTTCATCCAAATCATTGATTTAGATGACAAACAGCAATGGGCCCAGCACTGAACCCTGAGGCACATCATTAGTTACAAGGCCCCCAGTCTGAAAAGCAATCGTCCACCATCACCCTCGGCTTCCTTTCATAGAGCCAATTTTCTATTTAGTCGGCTATCTCTCCTTGGATCCCAAACGATCGAACCTTCCATAGCAGCCTACCATGCAAAACCATCGAATGGCTTACTGAAATCCTTACAAACAACATCCACAGCTCTGCACTTATCAACCTTTTTGGTTATATCTTCAAAAATCTGATTTGTGAGGCACGATCTCCCACGTAGAACATAGAACAATACAGCACAAGAACAGGTTATTCAATCCACAATGTCTGTGCTGGATAATGAAGTAGATTTTCAAAGTCTACAGAGAGATTTATGCCAGTTGGAAGAGTGGGCTGAAAGATGGCAGATGGAGTTTAATGCTGATAAGTGTGAGGTGCTACATCTTGGCAAGACAAATCAAAATAGGACGTACATGGTAAATGGTAGGGAATTGAAGAATGCAGGTGAACAGAGGGATCTGGGAATCTGCACAGTTCCCTGAAAGTGGAATCTCATGTAGAAAGGATGGTAAAAAAAGCTTTTGGTGTGCTGGCCTTTATAAATCAGAGCATTGAGTATAGAAGTTGGGATGTAATGTTAAAATTGTACAAGGCATTGGTGAGGCCAATTCTGGAGTATGGTGTACAATTTTGGTCGCCTAATTATAGGAAGGATGTCAACAAAATAGAGAGAGTACAGAGAAGATTTACTAGAATGTTGCCTGGGTTTCAGCAACTAAGTTACAGAGAAAGGTTGAACAAGTTAGGGCTTTATTCTTTGGAGCGCAGAAGGTTAAGGGGGGGACTTGATAGAGGTCTTTAAAATGATGAGAGGGATAGACAGAGTTGACGAGGATAAGCTTTTCCCACTGAGAGTAGGGAAGATTCAAACAAGGGGACACGACTTGAGAATTAATGGACAGAAGTTTAGGGGTAACATGAGGGGGAACTTCTTTACTCAGAGAATGGTGGCCGTGTGGAATGAGCTTCCAGTGAAAGTGGTGGAGGCAGGTTCGTTTTTATCATTTAAAAATAAATTGGGTAGTTATATGGACGGGAAAGGAATGGAGGGTTATGGTCTGAGCGCAGGTATATGGTTATATGATGCTGAAACCATCTCTTATCTACCTGCACATAATCCCTATACCTCAATTTCCTGCATATCCATTATAGCACATCATTTACTAAGACAAAGTCCAATGTCCTCAAAGGGGTAGAACCTATGGCTCACATTAATGGTAAGCTAGACAAATAATTGAGAGACAGAGGAAACTGTCAAGGGTGGAAAGAGGCTTTGTGGGGGCGCTGAGACCTGTTCAGAACAGGTTTAGTTTTAGGAAGAAACAAGGAACTGCAGATGTTGTTCACAAACAAAGACACAGAGTGCTGGCGTAATTCAGCGGGTCAGGCAGCATCTCTGGAGAACATGCAGGTGACGTTTCAGGTCAGGACCCTTCAGACGGAGGTACGGTGGAACTGAGCATTCAAAAACTGCTCAATGTCCTGATGAAGTAGGTTATGAGCAAATTTCCAGCATGTATTCCGTGAAGCTTTGTGTCAGGAGAATGCGCATAATCCATATCCCTCCATTCCCTGCATATCCATTGCCTCTCCAAATCTCTTAAGTGCCACTATCATATCTGCTTCCGCCATCAACCCTGGCAGCGCGTTCCAGGCACTCACCACTCTCGGTGTGAAAGAAACATATCACCTTTAAACTTTGGCCCTCACCTTAAAACTATGCCCCCATGTATTTGATTTTTTGCATCCATGTAAAAAAGACTCTGGCTGTCTACCTTACCTATGCCTCTCATAATTTAATATACTTAATAGGTCTTTCCACAACCTCTGGCGTTCCAAAGAAAATAATCCAAGTCAGTCCAACCTCCCTGTAGCTAATACCCGCTAATCCATACATTATTCTGGTAAACCTCCTCTGCACCCTATCCAAAGCCTCCACACCCTTCCTGTAATGGGGTGACTAGAACAGCATGCAATACTCCACATACTCTTGTTGAATTGTTTGCTTAACTCCAGTCTCAGTGGTGGATTTACTGCTGTGGCTGTGGGAATGTTGTAAATGTAAGAAGTGATAATCCGCTCTCTTTTCCAGAATGCTTCTGTTGATCCTTGGTGGCCCCATGGTCACGGCAACCAGACAGGTTACAACATGACGGTCACTGTCACAATCGGAGGAGAACGTCTCATTGAAAAGTCCTCCACGGTCAGTAAAAAGCAACCACATTTATACTTTACTTTTAACAATCTGCATTGTCTGTTGGGTGAGGTTTTGTGGAAGTGATGAATGTAATCTCTTATATAGTCTCTTATATAGTATATATATATATATATATATATATATATATATATATATATATATATAAAGTTTCCTATATAGACGATCGACTGACATCTATTATAAACCCACTGACTTCCATAGCTATCTAGACTACACTTCTCTACACTTCTTCCCACCCTGTTTCCTGTAAAGACTCTATCCCCTATTCCTAATTCCTCCATCTACGCCGCATCTGCGCCCAAGATGAGATGTTCATACCAGGTCATCGGAAATGTCGTAATTCTTTAGGGAACGGGGGTTCCCCTCTTCCATTATAGATGAGGCTCTTACTAGGGTGTCCTCGATATCCTGCAGCTCCGCTCTTGCTTCCCTACCCCCCCGATTCATAACAAGTGTCCTCACCTTCCACCCCATCAGCCGTCGCATACAGCACATAATCCTTGGTTGGCTGCCCTGCCAGCAGCGTGTTCGTTATTTCGACTTTTTATTTGCTTTTTTCTAGTGTGTCCAAATGTTTGTTTTAGTGTCTCGGTATGTCTTCTGGGGGTGAAAAGGGGGAAACCGTTTTCTCAGTCACTTCCTCGCGGAGAGGCGATTTTTTCATGTCGCTTCTCCGCCTCCCTCGTGGGCCTAACAACTTGGATTAGTGCGGCCTCTCCCGGAGTTGGGCCCAGAGCTTCAGCAGCGGGCGCAGCGTGGACTTTTCCATCGCGGAGCGGGACAGGCCCTTGCAGGGGGTCACCAGAAAGGAGTGGTCCGATCGTTGGCCTGGTGACTTTGGCATCATGGGGCTGTGGTCTGCGGAACTTCTAGCCGCGGGCGTGGCGTGGATTTACCCTCTGGAGTTTGGGATCCCTTGCCGGGAATCGCCGGAGTAGAGCTCCGACCGCCGGCCCGCGGCCTATAACATCCTGAAGCAGTGGTCTCCGGTAGGAATGTGGCCGATTCGGGCGCTCCAAGCAAAAGTGTATGCGACTACTCCCGAGTGTGTTTGACCGTCCCGACGTCGGAGTTTGGATCATCCCGACGAGAGGGCCTATTCATCTGGTCGTCCATAGCGGCGACTACGGAGGGTTTATAGCCCCGACCACGGATGAACAAGTGAGGAGGACTGATTGAACTCTGTTGCCTTCCACAGTGAGGAATGCTGTGGTGAATGTTTGTGTTGAATTCTATTGTGTATTGTGTGTTCTTTTTTTAAGTGTATCGCTGCTGACAAATTCATTTCACTGTGCCTTCGTTGGTGCATGTGACGAATACATTTGACTTTGACTTTGATCCTCCGACATTTTTGCCACCTCCAATGGGATCCCACCCCTAGCCACATTTTCCCATCTCCACCCCTTTCCGCAGAGACTGTTCCTTCTGCAACTCCCTTGTCAACTTGTCCCTTCACACCCAAACCACCCCCTCCCCAGGTACGTGTCCCCAGGTACTTTCCCCTGCAACCGCAGGAGATGCAACACCTGTCCCTTTACCTCCCCCCCTCGACTCCGTCCAAGGACCGCAACAGTCTTTTCAGGTGAGGCAGAGGTTCACTTGCACCTCCTCCAACCTCATCTACTGTATCCACTGTTCCTTGTGTGGACTCCCGTATATCGGCGAGACCACGCGCAGGCTCGGCCATCGTTTCACTAAACACCTCCACTCAATGCGCCTAAACCTACCTGATCTCCCGGTTGCTCAACACTTTAACTCCCCCTCCCATTCCCACACTGACCTTTCTGTCCTGGGCCTCCTCCATTGCCAGAGTGAGGCCCAGCGCAAATTGGAGGAACGGCACCTCATATTTCGCTTGGGCAGCTTACACCCCAGCTGTATGAACATTGACTTCTCTAACTTCAAACAGCCCTTGCTTTCCCTCTCGTTCCATCCCCCCCCTTCCCATTTCTCCGACCAGTCTTACTGTGTCTGACTACATTCTATCTCTGTAACAGTTGCTCTCCTGACGTCTGTCTGAAGAAGGGTTTCGACCCGAAACGTACCCATTCCTTCTCACCAGTGATGCTGCCTGTCCCGCTGAGTTACTCCAGCATTTTGTGTCTACCATCGATTAAAATCAGCATCTGGAGGGCTTGAAATTAGCGGTTGTCCAGGTGACACTGACCACCCAAAGTGCCGCCGGGCAACCTAAACGGCGAGTCATTTTGCCCGGCTTGGCATGCTGATACTGGTTTATACCGAAGATAGACACAAAAAAACTGGAGTAACTCAGCGGGTCAGGCAGCATCTCCGGGGGGACGGGGGGGGGGACGGGACACACACACACGATAAAGAATGGAAGAGGCGGAGACGGTAGGCTGTGGGAGAGCTGGGAATGGGAGGGGAAGGAGGGAGAAAGCAAGGACTACCTCAAATTAGAGAAGCCAATGTTCATACCGCTGGGGTGTAAACTAACCAAGCAAATATGAGATGCTGCTCCTCCAATATGCGGTGGGCCTCACTCTGGCCATGGAGGAGGCCCAGGACTGAAAGGTCGGATTGGGAATGGGAAGGGGAGTTGAAGTGTTGAGCCACCGGGAGATCAGGTTGGTTATTGCGAACTGAGTGGAGGTGTTGTGCGAAGCGATCGCCAGGCGTGCGCTTGGTCTCACCGAGGTTGATCATACGCTGAATAATCCAACCACAATTTTGTTTGGAAGTGGAAAGAAATAATAGAAATTGCATTCATTGCAATGCGTAAAAAGAGTTGAGATACTGTATTATAATTTTGCTGCATGTCATTGTGGTATATATCATGTCTTGATTGGTGAATATGTTTAATTTGTGACTTTATTTGAAGCAGAAATAATATGTGAATGCTTCATTGAGCATAATTCTGACTGGTAACTACGCACTTCGTCCGAGCACATTATCGCACGCGTATTGGAAGCCATCTTAAATGACCACCTAAACTGTCATTTGGCAACCTAAAAAGCTGCCTAGGTTGCCCGGCTGGCAACAGGGAAAAAAGGTTAAGTGAGAGCCCTGATCTGCAATTCTTTCCACACAATGTAATCTCTTTCTCTTTCTCACAAAGCCAGAGACCAGGGTTCGATCCTGGCTATGGGTGCTGTCTGTATAGAGTTTGTACGTTCTCATCGTGACCCTGTGGGTTTTCTCTGAGAACTTTGGTTTCCTCACACACTCCAAAGGTTAATCAGCTTGGTATAAATGTGTTTTTTTTAAATTCCTAGTGGAGGATAGTGTTAATGTGCGGGACCGCTTATCGGTGTGGATACATAGAAAATAGGTGCAGGAGTAGGCCATTCGGCCCTTCGAGCCTGCACCGCCATTCAATATGATCATGGCTGACACGTTGGGCCGAAGGGCCTGCGCCCTGTATCGCTAAACTAAAACTAATTTAAATATAACCTATATCGATACACCTTTAATGACATTTTAATTTCATTGCCTTTAAGAGGAAAAGAAGCAATTCCCGAATCAAACTTTGGACTGTAATGCTGACTTCTTTCCACCAACAGTTGAAACCTAGGATGTAAACAAGGCTTCAGTACTTTTGTTTAATGTTCTTGTTGAATGCCCAGCCCAGTTAAATACTCCGGCATTTAGGTTTTCACAGTCCTGTTGTCTTCAGTGTGAAAAAGAGTCTCGACCCGAAACGTCACCCATTCCTTCTCTCCAGAGATATTGCCTGTTCCGTTGAGTTACTCCAGCATTTTGTGTCTACATTCAATTTAAACCAGCATCTGTAGTTCTTACCTATACCTTTTAAATATCTTATGGTCATATCATACCACCGGTGGGCGGCGCGACTCTCGTCAGCAGCGGCCTCTGCAGTCCGTCTGTGTTTTATTATTTTTTGTCTCGTTTTTATGTAGTTTTTGTTATTTTTTTTGTTGGGGTATGTGTGTGGGGGGGGGGGGGGGGGGGGGGGGGTGGGGGGGGGGGGGGGGGGGGGGGGTAACTTTAAAATCTTTCCCCTGCACGGGAGACCCGACCTTTTCTTTGTCGGGTCTCCGTTGTCGTTGGGGCTGCAACGTGGAGCGGCCTCCAACAGGAACGACCTGGGGTTCCAGCTGCGGAGCTGCCGACTATTCACCGTCAAGGGGCTGGCCGAGTCCGGAGCGGGTGGAGCTGTGGTTGACGCTGCTGCCACCCGACCTCCAGAGATTCGGAGGCTGCAACTGCGGGTTTGTCGGACGGCGGCACCGGGAGCCCGCGGGTCCCTGCTGGGTGAACGCTTTTCGGGGCTTCCGCAACGGCGACTTCTCCCGCCCGAGTTGCGGGGTTGAAGAGCACCTGGAGCGGGGCCTTACACCATCGCCCCGCGCGGCTTGGAATGGCCACGGGACTTTGCGAGCGCACGCCGGGGGCTCTAACACCAAGACCCGGTGCGCGACCTTGCATCACCCGGCGTGGCTTTAATGGCCGCGGGACAATCGCCATCGCCAGCCGGGGGCTTTGACTTTGACTCTGACATGGGGGGGAGAGTGCAGTGGAGAGATAAGTTTTTTTTGCCTTCCATCACAACGATGTGATGGATGTTTGTGTAAACTGTGTTGTGTCTCGGGTCTTTTTGTTTTGTAATGTATGGCTGCAGAAACGACATTTCGTTTGGACCTCAAGGGGTCCAACTGACAATAAATTGAATTGTATCATCACCCTTTCAAGCAGCCAGTTTCACTACTTTTTGACTGCAACATTTGTACCACAACTCCCCTCTAAAGCTTCCACAAGTTAACTTAAATCTGTGAATCCTACAAAAATCGGCCGACTTTTAAAATCTTCTCTGTGAATCAGTGGACAATATTATCTGTGCGTTAAACACAAAGTGCTGGAGGAACTCGACAGGTCAGGCAGCAACTGGGTGGGAATGGACAGACCGTGTTTTGGGTCAGGACCCTTCTTCAGCTTGTCAGGACCCGCTAAGTTTCATCAGCACTTTGTGCTTTGCTCAAGATTCCAGAATCTGCAATTCCTGGTGTCTCCATTTATCTGTGTGTGGTTGCGTTTGCGGACCTGTCAACATTTTTTTTAGAGGTACTGCACAGAAACAGGCCCACCAAGTCCACACCGACCAGTGATCCACCCGTACACTCGCAGTATCCTACACACTAGAGAAAATTTACAATTTTACCAAAGCCAATTAACCTACAAACCTCTATGGCTTTGGAGTGTAGGAGGAAACCGGAGCGCCCGGAGAAAATCCACGCGGTCACAGGAAGAATGAACAAATTCCACACAGACAGCACGTGTAGTTAGGATTGAAGCTGAGTCACTGTAAGGCAGCAGCTCTACCACTGCACCAAGTAAGAGCTTATTGCTCCATTGTCGGTACATATGACAATGACACACTCTTGACAGCAATCATTTTCAGTGGTATGGTCAGGATTAAACTTGGTGGAGGAGGGTACGAGATTCACGACTGGTCGGTAGGCGAAGCACGAGTTTGAAATCACTTTGGTTCTATTCCCTGCTGTCTTTGGTTCGATTCCCTGCGGTCTTTGGTTCTATTCCCTGCTGTCTTTGGTTCTATTCCCTGCTGTCTGGTTCTATTCCCTGCTGTCCTTGGTCCTATTCCCTGCTGTCCTTGGTTCTATTCCCTGCTGTCTGGTTCTATTCCCTGCTGTCCTTGGTCCTATTCCCTGCTGTCTTTGGTTCTATTCCCTGCTGTCTGGTTCTATTCCCTGCTGTCTTTGGTTCTATTCCCTGCTGTCCTTGGTTCTATTCCCTGCTGTCCTTGGTCCTATTCCCTGCTGTCTTTGGTTCTATTCCCTGCTGTCTGGTTCTATTCCCTGCTGTCCTTGGTCCTATTCCCTGCTGTCTTTGGTTCTATTCCCTGCTGTCTGGTTCTATTCCCTGCTGTCCTTGGTCCTATTCCCTGCTGTCTTTGGTTCTATTCCCTGCTGTCTGGTTCTATTCCCTGCTGTCCTTGGTCCTATTCCCTGCTGTCCTTGGTTCTATTCCCTGCTGTCTTTGGTTCTATTCCCTGCTGTCCTTGGTTCTATTCCCTGCTGTCTTTGGTTCTATTCCCTGCTGTCTTTGCCGATGACTCCATTCATTGATTTTGAGACTTGACCATGTTTCTCCAGGTCTACTTCAGGACAGTGGAGCTGATACAAGAACCTGTGCCTGGCTCTCCCGGACTCAGCTTTTATTTTAAGATAAATGGGCTCCCAATCTTCATCAAAGGTTCAAACTGGATTCCTGCAGATGCCTTTTTGGAAAGAGTGACGTTTGATGTGTAAGTTTTGAAAGTTTAAAGGTGAACATTAACTACAACACTGCATCTAATTAAATTAAAACTCTAAATAAAGTCATAGAGTGAAACAGCGTGGAAACAGGCCCTTCGGCCCAACTTGGCCACACCGACCAACATGTCCCATCTACACTAGTCCCACTTACCTGCATTTGGCACATGTCCCTCTTAAATATTCCTAGCCATGTACCTGTCCAAATATAATTTAAATGTTGTTATAGTCCTGGCTCAACAGGTTCCTCTGGCAGCTCGTTCAATGCACCTACCACACTCTGTGTGGAAAAACAAACTCTACTGACCTTCTGGTCAAATTAGGCGTAGAATGCATTGCGTTCATCTGGGAGGGACCTGTTGTTGCCAGCGATACTGCCCGTCTTTGTTTTATAGCCCGTTGAGGTGTGCAAGCCTTGCCACAATCTACGGGTGTCCCTGCCATTGCCTAGGGACTCCAGCTTGGTTGGAACCCCCCCCTGGGCATCCCTAGTGGCTCTGGGATGGGAATTCCACATCACTGCCTTATCTGCCTCCACCACCACCCCTGGCAGCACTTTCCAGGCACCCACCTGTGTGTAAAAAAAACTTGCCACGCACATCTCCTTTAAACATTGGCCCCTCTCACCTTAACAATCTGCCCATAAGATAGAGTATGAAGAACTGCAGATGCTGGTTTAAATCAAAGGTAGACACAAAATGTTGGAGTAACTCAGCAGGACAGGCATCATCTCTGGAGAGAAGGAATGGGTGACGTTTCCCATTCCTTCCCTCCAGAGATGTTGCCTGTCTTGCTGATTTACTCCAGCATTTTTGTGTACCTCAGATAGAGTATGAAGGCAGACTGGCGGAAAACGTAAAAACAGGTTTTCAGAGCATCCACTGGAATATACAAGACTAGTGAGTGTAGATAGACACAAAATGCTGGAGTAACTCAGCAGGCAGAGAAGAAATGGGTGACGTTTCGGGTCGAGACCCTTCTTTGAGTGTATGCATGCATCCAAAAGACAGAATTTATAATAAGAATAAAGAAGTGGCAAAGGAATAAAGCACCAATGTTGTGTCTGCTATTACAGAAAAAGAGAGAAGAAATCTGCAGAAATATTAGATAACACGGGGTTTGTCGAGAATAAGGAAGGAAAAATTAGTCAGAAAATAGCACCGGAGAAACCGGCAATCTAGAGAGCTGATAATGCCTCAAATCTGATGTTCGACATACCAGAGTTTGGAGGTTGGGGGCTTTGGGGATGGTGGACACCCTGGTTATCATCTTGCAAAATTCTTAGATTAAATTAAAGACTAGATGAGTGCGGGTAGATAAGAGTTGATCTTGACATCATGTTCGGCACAGACAATGTGGGTCGAAGGGCCTGTTCCTGTGGTGTACTGTTCTATGTTCTAAATAAAACATGGAAAAAGGTGAAATAGTACTTTGCACAAAATAGAATAGAGTCATGAAATCATACGGCACGGAAACAGGCCCTTTAGCCCAACATGCTGAGCAATATGCCCCATCCAAACTAGTCTCATTTGCCCACGTTTGGCCCATATCACTCTAAACGTTTCCTATCCATCAAAGAAGATTTATTTTATAAAAATTCATCAAATTATAAATAGTGAGAGATTTGTAGTGTTCATTTCAAAGGGACCTGGGCAAACGTGCACTAAATTTATTGTCAGAGGCACAAGAACAGTGAGATACAGGAACAATGGGCATAGTCACAGAGTCACACAGCGTGGAAACATGCCCTTCAGCTCAACTTGCCCACACCGACCAACATACTACACTAGTCCCACCAGCCCTCTTTCCTATAACATGGTGCCCAGAACTGAGCATAATACTCCAAATGTGGGCTCACCAATGTATTATATATAGCATGTAGGACCATCATAGACTCAGAGAACACACTAATACGTCAATTATACACGACAGAGAAAAAAAATCAAGACATTAGTGTAAAACACAATTAGAAAACATACAGGTGCAACACGCCATTAGTAAGCATATTTGGATGAGACACGGGCAAGACACAGGCAAGTAGGGCGAGGTTTGATAGGCATCTTGGTCGGCATGGACCTGATGGGCCAAAGGGCACATGTACAGCTTAATGACCCTATATACATTGTGTGGACATATGTTACGGCAATCTGCACTTGCAGACAATGTTGCAAGACAGGGAGGAACTGGGGCAAGTTGCAATCGCAAGGGATGGGGCACCGAGCAGTTTTTACAATTCGCGAATTGTATTTCAATATGTGTTTATCATGGATTAAGTCAACTAATTCATAGAATCTTTACTGCTTGATCATGATTTAGTGTGCAGCTGAGACCACCATGTGTTCTAAGATTTCAGGATTATGCACAGTGACAGAAGTTAATGATCTCTTTAGAGCCCAATGATTTTTGAATAGATTTTGGGGCGGCACGGTGGTGCAGCAGTAGATTTGCTGCCTTACAGCGCCAGAGACCCGGGTTCGATCCTGGCTACAGGTGCTGTCTGTATGGAGTTTGCACGTTCTCTCTGTGAACTGTGGGTTTTCTCTGGGTGCTTCAGTTTCCTCCCACACTCCAAAGAAGTGTGGGTTAGTAAGGTAATTGGCTTTGATAAAGATTGTAAATTGTTTCTAGTGTGTAGGATAGTGCTAGTGTATGGGTGATCACTGTTTGGTGCTGAAGGGCCTGTTTCTTCGGTGTATCTCTAAACGTAACAAATTTACATAGCGATCTATTTATGGTGAGTTATTTATTTACCACATCCTAATACTTTCTCCTTGTGTAATTAACAGATTACAGAACTTGCTGCAGTCCACAGTCGATGCCAACATGAATGCATTGAGGGTGTGGGGCGGAGGCGTATACGAACAGGATGCATTTTATGAACTTTGTGATAAACTGGGGATTATGGTGAGGAAGTCATTGGTTTGGTTTATTTGTGTACTGGACCAAGATGCCCAGAACGTCCTTTCAACAATCCTACAATCAAGCAGCACTCAGCAACACTGTTTGCCTCAACAGCTCCTTGATCTTAGTCCTCCCTCCTAATTGTTCCTCTAACTGCCTGATTCTTTTCTCCATTAGATGCTATCCTTTTGAAAGGAATGATCAAATCTGCCTCAGACTCCTTCCCCCGTGCATCCCAAACGAACCTACTCACTGCCGAAAAAGTTTCTCATTGTTTTATAGTTTTAGAGATACAGCGCGGAAACAGGCGGGTCCGCACTGGCCAGCGATCCCTGCACATTAACACTATCTTACACCCACTAGGGACAATTTTTACATTTACCAAGCCAATTAACCTACAAACATGTACGTCTTTGGAGTGTGGGAGGAAACCGAAGATCTCGGAGAAAACCCACGCAGGTCACGGGGAGAACATACAAACTCCGTACAGTCAGCGCCCGTAGTCAGGATCGCACCCTGGTCTCCGGCGCTGCATTAATTGTAAGGCAGCAACTCTACCACTGCGCCACCGCAGAATGACTGACCCTCAGGTCTCTATCCTTCAACCAATGGGAATGAGTCATAGTCACAGAGTGCTAAAACGTGGAAATGGGCCCTTCAGCCCAACTTGCCCACACTGACTAACATGTCCCACCTGCCCACGTTTGTCCATATCTCTTTAAACCCGTCCTATCCATGTACCTAACTGTTAAATGTTGCCAATGTACCTGCCTCAATTACCCCCTCTGGCAGCTCGTACCATACACCCACCACCCTCTGCGTAACAATGTTACTCCTCAGGTTCCTATTAAATCTTCCTCCCTCTCACCTTAAACCTATGTCCTCTGGTTCTCGATTCCCCTACTCTTGGCAAGAGACTCTGCGTTTACCCAATCTAACCCTCTCTCTTTACTCTTTGTCCAGATCCTTTGTGATTTTGAACATTTCTGTCAAATCAGCTCTTTGGCTGCTGCAAGTAGAATACTTCTAGCTTCTGCATTGCATCTCATCAGAGCATGGAAACAGGCCTTTGTCTTGGGAAGAACTGCAGATGCTAGTTGTTAAATCGAAGGTAGACACAAAATGCTGGAGTAACTCAGCGGGGCAGGCAGCATCTCTGGAGAGAAGGAATGGGTGACGTTTTGGGTCGAGACCCTTCAGACTGATGTCTGGGGAGTGGGTGGGACTGATATAGAATGTAGTCTGAGACAGTAAGACTGGTGGGAGGAACTGGGAAGGGGGAGGGGATAGAGAGAGAGGGTGAACAAGGGCTACTTGAAGTTAGAGAAACCAATGTTCATACCGCTGGGGTGTATGCTACCCAAGCGAAATATGAGGTGCTGTTCCTCCAATTTGCGCTGGGCCTCACTCTGACAATGGAGGAGGCCCAGGACAGAAAGGTCAGATTGGGAATGGGAGGGGGAGTTAAAGTGCTGAGCAACCAGGAGATCAGGTAGGTTTAGGCGGACTGAGCGGAGGTGATCAGCGAAATGATCGCCAGCCTGCGCTTGGTCTCGCCGATGTTCAGAAGTTGACACCTGGAATAACAGATATAGTAGATGTGGTTGAAGGAGGTGCAAATGAACCTCTGCCTCACCTGAAAAGACTGCTGGGGTCCTTGGATGTAGTCGAGGGAGGAGGTAAAGGGACAGGTGTTGCATCTCTGTGGAAGATGGGAAGATGTGGCCAGTAGTGGGATCCCGTTGCGGGTGGCGAAAGTGTTGGAGGATTATATGCTGTATGCGACAGCTGATGGGGCTATGCAGTATGCGCCGGTTGATGGAAACAGGCCTTTTGGCCCACCTTGTCCAAAGTGACCAAGACCTAGTGGGCAAGTACGATTTGCCTACATTTGGTCCATATCCCTCTAAATTTTTCCTATCCATGCACCTGTCCAAATGTCTTTTAAAAGTCGTAATTTTATTCGCTTCTATAGCTTCCTCTGGCAGCTCATTCCCGATACGGACTACCTTTTGAGTGAAAAGGTTGCCCCTGAGGCTCCTCTCAAATCTCTCCCATTAATCTTCTGCCCTCTAGTTTTAGAATCCTCCACTCTGGGATAAAGACTATGAACATTCACTTTATCCATACCCCTCATGATCTCCAGCCTTTCCAGCCTCCAGATCAAACTCCCAGCCTATCCAACCTCTCCCTATAACTCAAGCCCGCAGGCATAGGTAACATCCTCATGAATCTCTTCTGCACCTGTTCCGACTGAATAACATCCTTCCTGTAGCTGGGTGACCAGAATTGCACATTTTACTCCCAAGTGTGGTCTCATCAACGACTTGTTAAGCTGCATCATGATGTCCCAAATTTTGTTTCTGTAAGTTTTAACCAGTACTCTGACATTGTCTTCATGTCCTTTTTATAGATTTGGCAAGATTTCATGTTTGCTTGTGCACTTTATCCAACTGACAAAAGTTTCCTTGCTTCAGTTGAGGAAGAAATTATTCATCAGGTAAGTGGAACAAATTTTTCACTGCTCCAATATATTCTTTAAAAAGGTAATGGTTTTAGAGGTATACAGCACAGAAACAGGCCATTCGGCCCATGCCATTGCCCTTTCCCTCATCTATGCTAGTCCCACCTGCCTGTGTTTACCCCATATCACTCTAAACCTTTCCCAGCCATGTAAGGTGCCCTCCATAATGTTTGGGACAAAGACCCATTATTTATTTATTTACCTCTGCGCTCCACAATTTGAGATTTGTAATAGAAACAAAATCACTTGGGGTTAAAGTGCACATTGTCAGATTTTAATAAAGGCCATTTTTACACATTTTAGTTTCACCATGTAGAAATTACAGCAGTGTTTATACATAGTCCCCCTATTTCTGGGCACCATAATGTTTGGGACACAGCAATGTCATGTAAATGAAAGTAGTCATGTTTAGTATTTAATTGTATATCCTTTGCATGCAATGACTGAAGTCTGCGATTCATGGACATCACCAGTTACATAGAAACATAGAAAATAGGTGCAAGAGGAGGCCATTCGGCCCTTCAAGCCATTTTCATTGTGATCATGGCTAATCGTCCCCTATCAATAACCTGTGCCTGCCTTCTCCCCATATCCCTTGACTCCACTAGCCCCTAGAGCTCTATCTAACTCTCTCTTAAATCCATCCAGTGATTTGGCCTCCACTGGCCTCTGTGGCAGGGAATTCCATAAATTCACAACTCTGGGTGAAAACGTTTTTCCTCACCTCAGTATTAAATGACCTCCCCTTTATTCTAAGACTGTATCCCCTGGTTCTGGACTCGCCCAACATTGGGAACATTTTCCCTGCATCCAGCTTGACCAGTCCTTTTATAATTTTATGTGATTCTATAAGATGTCCCCTCATCCTTCTAAACTCCAGTGAATACAAGCCTAGTCTTTTCAATCTTTCCTCATATGACAGTCCCGCCATCCCAGGAATCAATCTCGTGAACCTACGCTGCACTGCCTCAATCACAAGGATGTCCTTCCTCAAATTAGGAGACCAAAACTGTACACAATACTCCAGATGTGGTCTCACCAGAGCCCTATACAACTGCAGAAAAACCTCTTTACTCCTATACTGAAATCCTCTTGTTATGAAGGCCAACATTCCATTAGCTTTCTTCACTGCCTGCTGTACCTGCATGCCAACTTTCAGTGACCGGTGTACAAGGACGCCCAGGTCTCGCTGCACCTCCCCCTTACCTAACCTAACCCCATTGAGATAATAATCTGCCCCCTTGTTTTTGCCGCCAAAGTGGATAACCTCACATTTATCTATATTATACTGCATCTGCCACGCATCTGCCCACTCACTCAACCTGTCCAGGTCACACTGCAACCTCCTAACATCCTCTTCACAGTTCACACTGCCACCCAGCTTTGTGTCATCCGCAAACTTGCTAGTGTTGCTCCTAATTCCCTCTTCCAAATCATTAATATATATGGTAAACAGTTGCGGCCCCAACACCGAGCCTTGCGGCACTCCACTCGCCACTGCCTGCCATTCTGAAAAGGAGCCGTTCACTCCTACTCTTTGCTTCCGGTCTGCCAACCAATTTTCTATCCATGTCAACACCCTACCCCCAATACCATGTGCTCTAATTTTAGTCACCAGTCTCCCGTGCGGGACCTTATCAAAGGCTTTCTGAAAGTCTAGATACACTACATCCACTGGCACCCCTTCATCCATTTTACTTGTCACATCCTCAAAAATTCCAGAAGATTAGTCAAGCATGATTTCCCTTGCATAAATCCATGTTGACTTGGACTAATCCTTTTACTGCTATCCAAATGCCCCATTATTACCTCTTTAATAATTGACTCCAGCATCTTTCCCACCACCGAAGTCAGGCTAACTGGTCTGTAATTCCCGGTTTTCTCTCTCGCTCCTTTCTTGAAAAGTGGGATAACATTAGCTATCCTCCAATCCACAGGAACTGATCCTGAATCTATAGAACATTGGAAAATGATCACCAATGCGGCCTCTATTTCAAGAGCAACCTCTCTGAGGACCCTGGAATGCAGACCATCAGGCCCAGGGGGTTTATCATCCTTCAGTCCCATTAGCCTACCCAATACTATTTCTTGCCTAATGAAAATTTCTTTCAGTTCCTCTACCCCCTTAGATCCTCTGTCCTCCAGTACATCTGAGAAATTGTTTGTGTCTTCCTTAGTGAAGACAGATCCGAAGTATCTATTCAACTCTTCTGCCATTTCCTTGTTGCCCATAATAATTTCACCCCTGTCTGCCGTCAAGGGACCCACATTTGACTTTGCTACTCTTTTTCCCTTAACATATCTAAAGAAGCTTTTACTGTCCTCCTTTATATTTCTGGCCAGCTTCCCTTCATACTTCATCTTTTCAGCCCGTATTGCCCATTTTGTTTCCTTCTGTTGTCCTATGAAAGTTTCCCAATCCTCTGGCAGGGTGCTGGGTGTCTTTGGTGATGCTCTGCCAGGCCTGTATTGCAGCCATCTTTAGCTTATGCTTGTTTTGGGAGCTAGTCCCTTTCAGTTTTCTCTTCAGCATATAAAAGGCATGCACAATTGGGTTCAGATCGGGTGATTGACTTGGCCACTCAAGAATTTACCATTTTTTAGCTTTACAAAACTCCTTTGTTGCTTTAGCAGTATGTTTGGGATCATTGTCTTGCTGTAGAATGAACCACCGGCCAATGAGTTTTGAGGCATTTGTTTGAACGTGGGCAGATAGGATGTGTCTATACACTTCAGAATTCATTATGCTACTACCATCGGCAGTTGTATCATCAATGAAGATAAGTGAGCCAGTACCTTCAGCAGCCATACATGCCCAGGCCATAACACCCCCACCACTGTGTTTCACAGATGAGGTGCTATGCTTTGGATCTTGGGCAGTTCCTTCTCTCCTCCATACTTTGCTCTTGCCATCACTCTGATATAAGTTAATCTTCGTCTCATCTGTCCACAAGACCTTTTTCCAGAACTTTTTTGTTTAGTTTAGAGATACAGCGCGGAAACGGGGCTTCGGCATACTGGGTCTGCGCCGACCCCGCACATTAACACAATCCTACACCCACAAGGGACAATTTTTACATTTACCAAGCCAATTAACCTACAACCCTGTGCGTCTTTGGAGTGTGGGAGGAAACCAAAGATCTCGGAGAAAACCCACACAGATCACGGGGCGAACGTACAAACTCCATACAGACAGCACCCGTAGACAGGATCGAACTCGGGTCTCCGGCGCTGCATTCGCTGTAAGGCAGCAACCCTACCGTTGCGCCACTGTGACCGCCCAAAGTACTTCTTGGCAAAATGTAACCTGGCCATCCTATTGTTGCGGCTCACCAGTGGTTTTTAGATATTGAACAATTTATTTTCTTCGGTTGATCTCAATATCACCAAGGAGAAGGATATTGAATTATGTGATGTAAGGGAAACAAGTAGAGTAGCTATGGAAACTATGAGGATCAAAGAAGAGGAAGTACTGACACTTTTGAAAAATATAAAAGTGGATAAGTCTCTAGGTCCTGACAGGATATTCCCAAGGACATTGAGGGAAGTTAGTGTAGAAATAGCAGGGGCTATGACAGAAATATTTCAAATGTCATTAGAAACGGGAATGGTGCCGGAGGATTGGCGTAATGCGCATGTTGTCCCATTGTTTAAAAAGGGTTCTAAGAGTAAACCTAGCAATTATAGACCTGTTAGTTTGACATCAGTGGTGGGCAAATTAATGGAAAGGATACTTAGAGATAATATATATAATCATCTGGATAAACAGGGTCTGATTAGGAACAGTCAACATGGATTTGTGCCTGGAAGGTCATGTTTGACTAATCTTGACTAGGGAAATTGATGAGGGTAAAGCGGTGGATGTTGTCTATATGAACTTCAGTAAGGCCTTTGACACGGTTCCACATGGAAGGTTGGTTAAGAAGGTTCAATTGTTGGGTATTAATAGTGGAGTAGCAAGATGGATTCAAAAGTGGCTGAATGGGAGATACCAGAGAGTAATGGTGGATAACTGTTTTTCAGGTCGGAAGCCGGCGACGAGTGGGGTGCCTCAGGGATCTGTGTTGGGTCCGCTGTTGTTTGTCATATGTCATGAATATCAATGTTCTTGATGATGGTGTGGTAAATTGGATTAGTAAGTATGCAGATGATACTAAGATAGGTGGATAATGAAGTAGATTTTCAAAGTCTACAGAAGGATTTAGGCCATTTGAAAGAATGGGCTGAAAGATGGCAGATGGAGTTTAATGCTGAAAGTGTGAGGTGCTACATCTTGGCAGGACAAATCAAAATAGGACGTACATGGTAAATGGTAGCGAATTGAGGGATGCAGTTGAACAGAGGGATCTAGGAATAACTGCATAGTTCCCTGAAGGTGGAATCTCATGTAGATAGGGTGGTAAAGAAAGCTTTTGGTGTGCTGGCCTTTATAAATCAGAGCATTAAGTATAGAAGTTGGGATGTAATGTTAAAATTGTACAAGGCATTGGTGAGGCCAATTCTGGAGTATGGTGTACAATTTTAGTCGCCAAATTATAGGAAAGATGTCAACAAAATAGAGAGAGTATAGAGGAGATTTACTAGAATGTTGCCTGGGTTTCAGCACCTAAGTTACAGTTAGGTCTTTATTCTTTGGAGCGCAGAAGGTTAAGGGGGGACTTGATAGAGGACTTTAAAATTATGAGAGGGATAGACAGAGTTGACGTGAATAAGCTTTTTCCATTGAGAGTAGGGAAGATTCAAACAAGAGGACATGATTTGAGAATTAAGGGACAAAAGTTTAGGGGTAACATGAGGGGGAACAGAGAGTGGTAGCTGTGTGGAATGAGCTTCCAGTGGAAGTGGTGGAGGCAGGTTCGATTTTATCATTTAAAAATAAATTGGATAGGTATATGGACGGGAAAGGAATGGAGGGTTTATGGTCTGAGTGCAGGTAGATGGGACTAGGGGAGAGTAAGTGTTCGGCACGGACTAGAAGGGCAGAGATGGCCTGTTTCCGTGCTGTAATTGTTATATGGTTACATGGTTTGCATCTTGCTGTGTAGCCTCTGTATTTCTGTTCATGAAGTCTTCTGCGGAGAGTGGTCTAAAGATTCATGATCAGTTCCTGTGAATTGGAGGGTAGCTAATATTATCCCACTTTTTAAGAAAGGCGGGAGCGAGAAAACGGAATTGTAGACCAGTTAGCCTGACATCGGTGGTAGGGAAGATGCTGGAGTCAATTGCAAAGGATGAAATAGCAGCACATTTGGATAACAGTAGCAGGATCGGGTCAGCATGGATTTACGATGGGGAAATCATGCTTGACTAATCTTCTGGAATTTTTTGAGGATGTAACTAGGAAAATTGACATGCCAGTGGATGTAGTGTACCTGGACTTTCAGAAAGCATTTGATAAGGTCCCACATAGGAGATTAGTGGGTGAAATTAGAGCACATGGCATTGGGGGTAGGGTACTGACAAGGATAGAAAATTGGTTGGCAGACAGGAAACAAAGAGTAGGGATTGACGGGTCCCTTTCAGAATGGCAGGCAGTGACTAGTGGGGTACCACAAGGCTTGGCGCTGGGACCGCAGCTATTTACAATATTCATTAATGATTTAGATGAAGAGATTAAAAGTAACATTAGCAAATTTGCAGATGACACAAAGCTGGGTGGCAATGTGAACTGTGAGGGGGATGCTATGAGGATGCAGGGTGACTTGGACAGGTTGGGTGAGTGGGCCGATGCATGGCTGATGCAGTTTAATGTGGATAAATGTGAAGCTATCCACTTTGGTGGCAAAACAGGAAGGCAGATTATGATCTGAATGGTGTCAAGTTGGGAAAAGGGGAAGTACAACGAGATCTGGGGGTCCTTTTCATCAGTTACTGAAAATAAGCATGCAGGTAGAGCTGGCATAAGCATGCAGGTAGAAGCGAATGACATGTTGGCCTTCATAACAAGAGGAGTTGAGTATAGGAAGTCCTTCTGCAGTTGTACAAGGCCTTAGTGAGACCCACCTGGAGTATTGTGTGTAGTTTTGGTCTCCAAATTTGAGGAAGGACATTCTTGCTATTGAGGGAGTGCAGCGTAGGTTCTCGAGGTTAATTCCCGCAATGGCGGGACTGTCATATGTTGATAGAATGGAGGCTGGGTTTGTATACTCTGGAATTTACAAGGATGAGAGGGGATCTTATTGAAACATATAAGATTATTACGGGTTTGGACACGCTAGACGCAGGAAACATGTTCCCGATGTTGGGGGAGTCCAGAACCAAGGGCCACAGTTTAAGAATAAGGGGTAGGCCACTTAGAACGAAGATGAGGAAAACCTTTTTCACCCAGAGAGTTGTGAATCTGTGGAATTCGCTGCCTCAGAAGGCAGTGGAGGCCAATTCTCTGGATGCTTTCAAGAGAGAGTTAGCGAGAGCTCTTAAAGATAGCGGAGTCAAGGGATATGGGGAGAAGGCAGGAACAGGGCACTGATTGTGGATGGTCAGCCATGATCACAGTGAATGGCGTTGCTGGCTCGAAGGGCCGAATGGCCTACTCCTGCACCTATTGTCTATTGTCATTGACAAATCCACACCTGAAGAGTGTTTCTGATCTGTCGGACAGGATATTCTTCTGTCATCAACTGTGGAGGTCTTCCTTGGCCTACCAGTCCCTTTGCGATTAGTAAGCTCACAAGTGCTCTCTTTCTTCTTAATTATGTTCCAATCAGTTGATTTTGATAACAGTTTTATTCTTGTTTCTCAGTCTCATAATGGCTTCTTTAACTTTCATTGGCACAACTTTGATCCTCATGTTGATGAACAGCAATAAAAGTTTCCAAAGGTGATAGAAAGACTGGAGGAAAGACTAGGTGCTGAGAGCTCTCTTAGATACCTGCATTAAGGAGGCAATTAAACACACCTGAGCAATTACAAACGCCTGTGAAGCCATGTGTCCCAAACATTATGGTGCCCTGAAATGGGCAGGCACGTGCCGATAGGGTAGGCACTGCCTACCCTGACTAAATTATAAAATGATAATTATTAAATATAAATCGTAAAGGCATGGGAGAATTATGCCTTCCTAAAAGATCGATCATTACATGTAATGATCAGTACATGTAATACGCGAAAGTGTGTGCAGCTCACGTGCCGTCGACGCTGCTTCAAGCCGTCAATTTCAAGGGGAGCTGAAGGCAGCTGAAATTCTGCCTTTGCAGAGTGGACTGTGTACTGCACATGCGCAGCACAAGTGTCTTGGCGGGTTTTTCAAACATGGATTGTCATTATCTTAAGAGTATCTTAAGAAACAGAGAGAGAAGAATGGAATTTGCGTACAAATAATGTGGTAAGTAGATTTCTTTGAGCTATATCTTTTTAAATACCGTATTTTCCGGCAATGAAGATGCTATTTTTCACCCAAAAATAAGGCAGGAAAATATACCTGCGACTTGGATACCGAAGGTTAGGTTGTTAGCCAAGAAAAATAGACTTGGCTATCCCTCAGTACAGCAACGTCAAGAACGATGTTGCTGTACTGAGGGACAGCCAAGTCTATCCCTCATTGCTGGCAGCTGATGGGAAGCGGCTGTAGAGTTCCATTCACAGCGTGTGGGGAGTCTGGCCTGGGGTAAAGTTGCGGGGAGGGCAGGAACGTGGAGAAGGAGGGGGTCAGGGATCATGTCAGCAACCAGCTCAAGAGAGGGTCAGCGAGCGATGGATAACAGGACAGTGGGCGGTGGAGCTGACTCCTTGTGTCAGTGCGAGTAACCTCAATTGGTACCTTGTTCGCGCAGATACAGGAGTAAGCTCCACTGCCCACTGTCCTTTATCCATCGCCCGCTGACCCACTCCGCTCTATGATCTTTGCTCTTGAGCTGGTCCCCTCACTGTTCAGACGGAGAGCACTGCCAGAGGTGAGCGGGCCGGCAGAAGGCGCTGAAGTCCCGGCAGCCGCTCGCAGCCACCCGAGCTACTTCCCTCCCCGGACACAATGCGGTGGCTCCGCGCCCGGAGCGCCGTGGCAGTAGTGAGTGAGTGGGTTACTGGCATGATCCCTGATACCCTCCTTCTCAATGCTCCTGCCCTCCCCGCAGCTTTAACCCTGGCCAGATTCCCCACACGCTGTGAAAGGAACTCTCCCCCCAATTGGTCCCTTGAACTAGTATTGTCATTCAATAATATCACAACTGATTCAACTTGTCCCGGTGTGCTCCCGTTTTTCCCACCATCTCTCCACCTGTCGTCACCCTCCACCCCCCACCCATTCAGTCATTCAGAATGAAGGAGATTTGGAAGCCTTGGGTAAATTGAATTGTTACTTTCTTTATAACCATATAACCATATAACAATTACAGCACGGAAACAGGCCATCTCGACCCTTCTAGTCCGTGCCGAACACGTATTCTCCCCTAGTCCCATATACCTGCACTCAGACCATAACCCTCCATTCCTTTCCCGTCCATATAACTATCCAATTATTTTTAAATGATAAAATCGAACCTGCCTCCACCACCTTCACTGGAAGCTCATTCCACACAGCCCACTCTCTGAGTAAAGAAGTTCCCCCTCATGTTACCCCTAAACTTCTGTCCCTTAATTCTCAAGTCATGTCCCCTTGTTTGAATCTTCCCTACTCTCAGTGGGAAAAGCTTATCCACGTCAACTCTGTCTATCCCTCTCATCATTTTAAAGACCTCTATCAAGTCCCCCCTTAACCTTCTGCGCTCCAAAGAATAAAGCCCTAACTTGTTCAACCTTTCTCTGTAACTTAGTTGCTGAAACCCAGGCAACATTCTAGTAAATCTCCTCTGTACTCTCTCTATTTTGTTGACATCCTTCCTATAATTAGGCGACCAAAATTGTACACCATACTCCAGAATTGGCCTCACCAATGCCTTGTACAATTTTAACATTACATCCCAACTTCTATACTCAATGCTCTGATTTATAAAGGCCAGCACACCAAAAGCTTTCTTTACCACCCTATCTACATGAGATTCCACTTTCAGGGAACTGTGCACAGTTATTCCCAGATCCCTCTGTTCAACTGCATTCTTCAATTCCCTACCGTTTACCATGTACGTCCTATTTTGATTTGTCCTGCCAAGATGCAGCACCTCACACTTATCAGCATTAAACTCCATCTGCCATCTTTCAGCCCACTCTTCCAACTGGCATAAATCTCTCTGTAGACTTTGAAAATCTACTTCATTATCCACAACCCCACCTATCTTAGTATCATCTGCATACTTACTAATCCAATTTACCACCCCATCATCCAGATCATTGATGTACATGACAAACAACAGTGGACCCAACACAGATCCCTGTGGCACCCCACTAGTCACTGGCCTCCAACCTGACAAACAACCATCCACCATTACTCTCTGGCATCTCCCATTCAGCCACTGTTGAATCCATCTTGCTACTCCACCATTAATACCCAACAATTGAACCTTCTTAACCAACCTTCCGTGAGGAACCTTGTCAAAGGCCTTACTGAAGTCCATATATACAACATCCACTGCTTTACCCTCATCAATTTCCCGAGTAACCTCTTCAAAAAATTCAAGAAGATTAGTCAAACATGACCTTCCAGGCACAAATCCATGTTGACTGTTCCTAATCAGACCCTGTTTATCCAGATGCTTATATATATTATCTCTAAGTACCCTTTCCATTAATTTGCCCACCACTGACGTCAAACTAACAGGTCTATAATTGCTAGGTTTACTCTTAGACCCCTTTTTAAACAATGGAACAACATGCGCAGTACGCCAATCCTCCGGCACTATTCCCGTTTCTAATGACATTTGAAATATTTCTGTCATAGCCCCTGCTATTTCTACACTAACTTCCCTCAATGTCCTAGGGAATATCCTGTCCGGACCTGGAGACTTATCCACTTTTATATTTCTCAAATGTGGCAGTACTTCCTCTTCTTTGAATCTCATAGTTTCCATAGCTACTCTACTTGTTTCCCTTACCTCACATAATTCAATATCCTTCTCCTTGGTGAATACCGAAGAAAAGAAATTGTTCAATATCTCCCCCATCTCTTTTGGCTCTGCAGATAGCTGGTCCACTCTGACTCTCTAATGGACCAATTTTATCCCTCGTTATCCTTTTGCTATTAATATAGCTGTAGAAACCCTTTGGATTTACTTTCACCTTACTTGCCAAAGCAACCATATATCTTCTTTTAGCTTTTCTAATTTATTTCTTAAGATTCTTTTTACATTATTTACACTCCTCATGCACCTCATTAATCCATGCTGCCTATAATTATTGTAGATCTCTCTCTTTTTCCGAACCAAGTATACAATTTCCCTTGAAAACCATGGCTCTTTCCAATTTTTACTATTTCCTTTCAACCGAACAGGGACATAACAATTCTGTACTCTTAAAATTTCACCTTTAAATGTACTCCATTTCTCTTCCACATCTTTCCCATAAAACAAACTGTTCCAATTTACTCCTTATAAATCCTTTCGCATCTCCTCAAAGTTAGCCTTTCTCCAATCAAAAATCTCAACCCTAGGTCCAGTTCTGACCCTCTCCATAATTATATTAAAACTAATGGTATTGTGATCACTGGTCCCGAACTGTTCCCCAACGCATACCTCTGCCACCTGACCCGTCTCATTTCCTAACAGGAGGTCCAGCACCGCCCCTTCTCTAGTAGGCACTTCTATGTATTGCTGCAAAAAACTATCCTGCACACATTTTACAAACTCCAACCCATCCAGCCCATTTACAGAATGTGTTTTCCAGTCTATGTGTGGAAATTTGAAATCTCCCACAATCACTACCTTGTGCTTACTACTAATATCTGCAATCTCCTTACATATTTGCTCTTCCAATTCTCGCTCCCCATTTGGCGGTCTATAATACACCCCTATAAGTGTTGCTACCCCTTTCCCATTTCTCAGTTCCACCCAAATAGCCTCCCTAGACGAGCCCTCTAATCTATCCTGCCAAAGCACTGCTGTAATATCTTCCCTGATAAGCAATGCAACACCTCCACCTCTTGCCCCTCCAATTCTATCACACCTGAAGCAACGAAATCCTGGAATATTTAGTTTCCAATCACAGCCCTCCTGCAACCATGTTTCACTGATCGCCACAACATCATACTTCCAGGTGTCAATCCAGGCTCTAAGTTCATCCACCTTTCTTACAATGCTCCTAGCATTAAAATATACACATTTAAGAAACCCACCCTCTCTTATTCTCTGTTTATTGTCTTTTTCTTCTCTCTCCCCAACATTTTGGAGCAGAGTGCTAACATTCTCTGCCTCCTGCCTCACACACTGACTGCTAGCTTTCCCAATTTGAGTCCCTCCCCCCCAACCATACTAGTTTAAAGTCTCCCCAGTAGCCTTTGCAAATCTCCCCGCCAGGATATTGGTCCCCCTCGAGTTCAAGTGCAACCCGTCCTTCTGTACAGGTCGCACCTTCCCCAAAAGAGGTCCCAATGATCCAGAAACTTGAATCCATACCCACTGCACCAGTCCCTCATCCACTCATTTATCCTCCACCTCGCTCCATTCCTACTCTCACTGTCGCGTGGCACAGGCAGTAATCCTGAGATTGTTACCTTTGCAGTCCTTCTCCTTAACTCTCTACCTAACTCCCTAAATTCTTCTTTCAGGACATCTTCTCTTTTTTTACCTATGTCGTTGGTACCTATATGTACCACAACCTCAGGCTCCTCTCGCTCCCATTTCAGGATTTCCTGGACACGTTCAGACACATCCCTGACCCTGGCACCAGGGAGGCAAACTACCTTCCGGGTCTCCTGTCTGCGTCCACAGAATCGCCTATCCGACCCCCTGACTATATAGTCCCCTATTACAATTGCCCTCCTCTTCTTTTCCTTACCTTTCTGAGCAACAGGACCGGTCTTTGTGCCAGAGGCCCGGCAGCTGTCGCTGCCCCCAGGTAGGCTGTCTCCCCCACCCTTACTCAAACATGAGTACTTATTTTCAAGGTGTACAGCCACCGAGGTACTCACCAGTCCCTGCCTCTGCCCATTGCCCTTCCTAACTGTGACCCAGTTTTCTGTCTCCCGTGGTCTTGGAGTGACCACGTCCCTGTAACTCCTTTCTATGACCTCCTCGCTCTCCCTGAGCAGACAGAGGTCATCGAGTTGCTGCTCCAGGTTCCTAACACGGTCCCTTAGGAGCCCCGTCTCGATGCACCTGGCATTCTTTATTTTTATTTTTTATTTTTACGGAGAGGAGAACAATCTGCGCATGTGCAGTTTAAGATTTTTTTTAAAGCCGACTGACTGCCTACCCTGAATAATAGTAAGATTAAACGAGAACTTACCAGTTTGAAGTTTGATCTTGATTTTATGAGGAGTTACGATGAGCGATTACGCGAAGAAGGGCCGTCCGTCTGCGTGCGCGTTAAGCTTCAAAGCAGCGGTGTTAAATCACTGATAAAAAGAAGACCTGAGAATAGTAAGATTGTGAAGAAACTAGAACTTCCATATGACCTTGATAGTATGAGGGTGGGAGCGGTGGGCACGTAATCGCTCATCGTAACTCCTCATAAAATCAAGATCAAACTTCAAACTGGTAAGTTCTCGTTTAATCTTACTATTTTACTTCGGAGTCACGTGAGTGACTACGTGAAGATTTCAAAGCTCTGTGATTTTACGCCGGTTACGAATCCAGGCGTCACACACTGAATGGATTGACTATGGATGCGTGCAATCATTAAAGCATTCAGACATTACGTAGTTAAGTAAAGAAACTGATGCTTTAAATGAAAGAAAAGTTTAAAAAAAAGTTATCCCTCCCAACCTTGGGGGGGAAACTAAGGGACAAAACTTAAAATGATACGTGCAAACACCCCCAGTCCGGTTATGGGTTTGTTATAAAACCGGTGGATCGTTATTTCATTCGTCCATCCTGCAGCCACTGGGATGTCGTCGAGGGGCATGTCCATAGCTCTTGCTGCCGACGTAGATGCAGCCCTGGTGGAGTGAGATTTAACCATATAAATGTTTACTCCTGCTACCGCCATTACCTCTTTTGAACATCTGGAGATGGTTTGAGTTGACACCTTTTGGTGTGTTTTTTTTTTTATGGCTGATGAGGACCGATTGTTCTGAGCATCTGAGGTTCTCCGTAACTCTCAGATAGTGGTGTTAGTATGTTACCACCCACACAACCGTTGGTCCTCTGGATATGCCAAGAACTGGATCTCCATACCTGGCATTCCTGGCCTGCTCTGTTTTATCAGGTTCCTGATTAGGAATGTTATGTTGTTCATATTGGTGGTCATGTAGTCCAACCGTAGCTTTTGCAGTGTCTGGACTCTTTGTCAGCATACCACCTTAAGGGTTAGTTATAGGCGGTCCCCACTGTCAAAGTAGGGTTTGTACCACGCTCACATCCCATGTGTCAGTGTACCTTGGCCTTGGAGGTCTTAAATTGTAAATTCCCTTCATGAATTTTGTTGTAAAGGGGTGCGTTCCTATCGAACTGTGCCCTGCTTCCGGCATCAGATTGGAGGAGAGTGCGCCTCTGGCACTTATAGTTGCACTATAACTTAGTTTATAGTTATAGTACAATTAATAGGAACTCCAAGCCATCCGTTATCCGAACTGTGTTGTATTTGTTCGGACAGTCCTATGCCTTGAAATGGCCTCCTCAGAATCTGCAGACCAACAAGTTATACGTTCATGTAGTGGATGATTGCTCCCTGTAACTGGGTTCACTTGGAGGTCCCTGCTCTTGGGTACAGCCATTTCTGGCTGGACTATAATTCCCAAAATTTTTGGGGATCAGGCTTGAGTAGGCCAATCTGGCACTACCAATATGCCTGTGGCTTAGTCTTGCTTGATTTTTGTCAAGCATCGGTTTGTGAGACAAATTGGCGGAAAGCATACATAAACATTCCTCCCCAATTGAGGGAGAAAGCATGCACTGCCTTGCTCCTGGATCCAGCTCGCAGGACACATATCTGGGTAACTAATGGTTAGTCTAGATGCAAACGGATCAACATCTGGTATGCCAAATCGTGTAGTTATTTTGTTAAATACTGTCTGATTCAACATTCAACATGTGTTGTTATTAAACATTCGTGATCCAGCATCTGTCACCGTGTTATATCTACCTCGTAGATTTCCCAAATATTCCTCTCGATACACGTGCCAAATGAGGTTCGACAATCTGTCGTAAGATACAGATTTTACACCACCCTTGTTAATGGATATATGCCACCGCAGTGGTGTTATCAATCTGAATTTGAACAAGCACCGGTTACATATCACTACAGAGAACCTTGAGTCCATATTGTGCCCCCAACAATTCTGGGTAATTGATTCCATGTGTTGGGGAATTACAGACTCCTGCTCATTCCATCTGCCCCCACAGCTTTAGACTGTGTTGGTGTCTCCCCATCCTTAGCCGCTTGCATAGGTCTGAAGAACCCTCGATGGCTTTCGAGCAAAATTTCCCTGAGCTGTCTCCCATTCGTTATCCACCATAGTTATTCAACAATGGCCTCTGCTGGCAATCCATAGTTTGCCAATTCGGCCTGCATGTAATCTGAGTGTTCGTTCCTTTGCTTGCTGTAAGTTCTGGTAATGCAAAGACCCGTACTGCTGGGAATGCAGCTACTATTTGCCAATTACACTCGCTGTTTGCCTGATAGATGGCTAGAATTTGACTATCAGGTCATTGCAGGCTTAATTAATATTGTCGTTTGCCCCTAGGCAAAGTCACCAACATATTTAGTGTTTTTGATAGTAAATTCTAGGTAATCAATTACCCTTGTAGGTGTCAATTTTGATTTAACTGGATGGATGAGGTAACCAATTCTTTCAAACAGGGTTTTGGTTTGCTTGACTGATGCTTCTGCCAATTCTTGGTGACTCCAAAATGAAAATGTCCTCCAAATATGCCATTACTATGTGATTTTGAGACCTTTGTAGTCCCAGAATTGGTTTCCGTAGTTTAGTCAATAGTCTAGGAGCTGATGTCAACCCATTTGGCAGAGCCATGCCATCCAGTTAAACTTCAAATATCTCCTGTTCTTAATGAATAGACACCGAATAGTATGCATCTTTGAGGTCGATGCATGCCATGTGACCATTTTATAGGAAGCTCCTATAAAACAGTAGTTAGACCGTAACAAAAAATTGCTGTTTCTAAAAGTCTGTACTGCACAAATGAGTTAAACCTGGATGAAGTGACATCCTCCATCTGTCACCTGTCCTGGAAGGCAATCCTGCCCAAAATACTGGGCCTGCCTTGAAGACAATTCCGGTCCGAGTTCCAAGTCTGCTTGGAACCTATGTATGTTGTGCAGTAAAGAATAATCACATGTTGTTATCTGTTTTTTAAAACCAGATCTGAAATTCATGTTATTGTCATTTTGAACAAAAACACAAGAGTAAAATTACCAACATGTAACTGGTCCACAATCCCTTGTTTCAGTAAACCCAGACCCACCTACCACCATGGCTACCGGTGGTCTTGTGGTAAGCCCAAAGGCCCCTGATGCGGGTTCCTTTTCTCTCCTTGATTGGGAGTTGGACTGGTAGGAAGTGTGGATTCCATGTTTCTCCTGACCGCTGCTTGGGTCTTGGTCTGAAAACCTTATCATACTGAGCCTGCCTTGTCGGACAATTCTGGCCATAATTCTGAGTCTGCCTTGAAAGACGACTCTGATCATATTTCCGTGCCCAGCTTTCAAGCTACCACCGGCTTCAGTGAACTGCTTACATGGAGGTGTGGGGTGTGTTGTCGCCTACTGATGAAGTTTGCTTGTCGTTGGTACCTTGATTGGTCCGACAGCTTTTGCTTCCTTCTTCTGGTCTTACCTGAAGATTCGGCGGCTGGTTTCTCCAAAGTCACCCTGATAGCGCTGTTCCCTTGCCGGCATTTGTGCGGATATTCTGCCAACTGCTGTCTCTTGAGGCCATATGCATGTGCTTCAGTATGTTCATACTTTAATTCGAGATCAGTTACCTACTGATCTCAAAACCAAATTTTGTTTGAACGTTATGTGAGGTTCAAATGACAAATAAATGGTATTGTATAGTATTGTAATTCGAGATCAGTTCCTACTGATCACTCACACTCCCCTCCATTGATAGTGAGATTTGTAGGTAGCCCTGAAAACAGGTGCTGCCGCAGGCCCCTGAGGATACCTGCGCTGACATGGCCCCTCCAGCGGGCCTAAATGAGATGTGTTCAAGAAGGAACTGCAGATGCTGGAAGATCGAAGGTACACAAAAAAATGCTGGAGAAACTCAGCGGGTGCAGCAGCATCTATGGAGCGAAGGAAATAGGCGACGTTTCGGGCCGAAACCCTTCTTCAGACTGCGGTCTTCGGCAGCCGACTTCCCCGCGGACCGTCTCCTCGACATCTGGGCCCTGAAACTACAAAAAGTTTCAAGCCTAAATGAGATTCTTGCTTTGGGTCAGACTGAAACTGACCGTGAATGCTCCTCTCCTCAGAGCAGGAGACATTTTCTTGATCTCTATCCAGGGAAGCACCCAGTGGAACCTGGATGATTGCAGAAGTATTTATTTTCTTTTGTGCTTATTATTTATTTTATGTAAAGCTCTTTGGTGCAAGTTAACTTAAACAGTGCTATATAAGTAAAAGTTACTTACTTCCTTTCTTCTGCTTGTCCCTGGGAAGGTTCCCCCCACCCTGCTTTTGTACTCCGATTCAGAGTGGTTTCTTCCATATGTACTTCCCCTCCAATGGGGAAGACATTGGGTTGCCCCATTATGCGAGGCTCCCGGTACTGCCTGCTGCTGTAGGGACCGGGCTGACACAGCTCTCTCCTTTAGAGCAGGTCATTGTTGGAGCAACTTCTCCAAAAAGTTGCTCCTATGTGGGAGAGTCGTCCTCAGACGCTCTCCTTTGAGGGAGGGTATCCCTTTCCCTCCCCGGACTCTTCCGAGTCAACGGGTTGTTTGACTTGCGGGTGGATTTTCCCGTACTGCAGGACCACCAACGGAGCTCTCCTCCTGCAACAAGTCTCCTGCCGGTTCAGCTGCCGGCGCTAAATGTCGAGAAACACCGTTGCCCGCTACTGGGAAATGCTGCGGTCTTCGGCAGCCGACTTCCCCGCGGACCGTCTCCTCGACATCTGGGCCCTGAAACTACAAAAAGTTTCAAGCCCGAAAGAATGCAGGTAAGTGATTCAACTTTCCTTACTTGTCCATCCTAACGGCCTGGGAGGACGCAGTGCCTCTGCCAGTCCGTCGCGCGTTTGCATTCAGACGTAATGACGCGCACGCAGACGGACGGCCCTTCTTCACGTAGTCACTCACGTGACTCCGAAGTAAAATTTCTCACGGCATGTGCCTGGTATAAACACTGTAATTTCTACATG
>NC_045956.1:34327676-34377676 GCF_010909765.2 Amblyraja radiata | reverse complement strand
GAATGGCCTACTCCTGAACCTATTGTTTATAATCTATAGGAAGGAATTGCAGATGCTGGTTTACACCGAAGATAGACACAAAATGCTGGAGTAACACAGCAGGTCAGGCACCATCTCAGGAAAAAAAAGAATATGTGACATTTTGGGTCAGGACCCTTCTTCAGACTACTTTTATAAAAGGGTCTAGAGAGGGTAGAAGGCTCTCCAGGGTAGTCCAACAGGAGGAGGACTGTTGGAGACAGGAGAATCTGAAGAAAGGTCTAGACCCAGAACTTCACCACCTCCTTTTCTCCAGAGATGCTGCCTGACCCACTGAGTTACTCCAGCATTACGAGTCCATCTTTGGATAGATATCTGGATAGGGAGGGTTTAAAGGGCTATGGGCCAAATGCCGGCAAACGGGACTAGCCCAGTATGGACAAGGTGGGCCAAACGGCCTGTTTCCGTGCTTACTGTTACTCACTTCTATAAAACGCTCAACAGGTGAGGCAGCATCTGTCGTAAATTAAACAGAGATAAAGTTTCAGTTCAAAGAATGTCCACACTGATCGCATTTAATGCTTCAATATGTAAATGTCACCATATATATAATAATCTTGGAAGTGCACACTCTGGTTCACATGGTGAACTGTTGTTCTACTGACCTCTCAATCTCCTCCGCTGTTGACAACAGTGTTACAGCTGCACCTGATCTCAGTCTGCATGTATACCCAAACACTGACATACATACCCCAGCATTAACACACACACACACACACACACTAGTTCACACCCTTGCACCCGCTACTGCTAGCAAACAGAAGATGCTAGAGCAAGCTGTAAATGTGGATACCATTACGACTTTTAAAATATATTTGGACAGATTTGGTTAGGAAGGGTTTGGGGAGATATGGGCAAATGCAGGCAAATGGGATGAAAAATGTTTATTTGGTCAATTAAAGCTGTTTACCTGCTCAATTTAATTGTTTCGGTGCTGGGGCATATGACAATTATCCTTCCCCTCCCTCTCTACCTCCCCCTCTCCCTTCCGATCTCTCTCTCCTCTTCCTCACCCTCTCTCCTCTCCCTTCCCCTCCCCTCCGCTCATTCTCCCCTCCCCCTCAACCTCTCCTCTTCCTCCCCCTCACATCTCCCCTCACCCTCTCCTCTTCCTCCCCCTCTCCTCAACCTCTCCCTCCCCTCATCCTCACCCTCTCCTCTCCTCATCCTCCCCTTCTCCCATTCTCCCTCCCCCTCCCCCCTCATTCTCCCCCTCCCCCCCCCCCCCCTTCTCCTCACCTCTCTCGCTCCCCCTCTTTTTGCTGCTATTAGGACCGTCATTGTTCTGTTGTGCATATATAAGACAATTAAATACTTGACTCTCTTGATTCTGTGAGGAAGAGTGGTCAGAAGTTTGGGGGAGCGTTGCATCAGTGAGGAAAATCAAATGGTAAAATATCACCGTTTTCTTGTTGACCAGGTTTCTGCTGCTGAAGACTGGAGTTTCAACAGTTCTTTTGTCGATCACCGGCAGCATCAGGTTGCTGGCAACAAGTTATTGTTGAACCAAATCCAGCTCCACTTTCAACTTCCACAGGCAGAGGATCCCTTGCAAAACTTCCAAAGTACAATTTACCTTTCTCAGGTAATAACATCATCCATTCTTAGACCAATTACTGTAGTGGAGCAGCAGAATTTTGACCACAGGTCGTAGCCTCAGAATTAAAAGGAGCTCTTTCAGAAACTAGGTGAGGCCGAACTTCTTTAGTCAGAGGGTAGTTAATCTGTGGGCTGTGGAGGCCAAGTCAGTGGATATTTGTAAGGCAGAGATAGACATATTCTTGATTAGAATGGGTGTCAAGGGTTATGGGGAAAAGGCAGGAAAATGGGAGTCGGAGGCAGAGATCCGCCATGATTGAATGGCGGAGTAGACTCAATGGGCTGAATGACCTAATTCTACTCCTATAACTTTTTAATTTAATGTTTGGAAACTCCTCAATGCCAGGATGCATCATGCTACTGTTATAGGTTATTGTTTTCTGACACCTCATTAAAGACACAAGTTAATGTGAAGACACAGAGGTAGCTGGCTTGTTAATGCTCAGCAACTCCTGAGGGAACTTGTCACAGTTCCCTCAGGAACTTGGGTGATTTTGCACATGGGAGATCCTGTCTTACGTGTTTTTTGAAGAACTAATCAAAAAAGGTTGATGAGGTTGATGTAGATGTTGTCTTTATGGACTTCAAGGCATTTGTCAAGGTTCAACATGGTAGGCCACTCTGCAATGTTCAATCGCATGGGATCCATGGAGACATAGCAGCCTGGATAGTGAATTGGCTTCATGAAAGAAAGCAGAAGGTGATGGTGGAAGTTTTTTTTTTGGACTGGAGGCCTGTGACTAGTGGTGTGCCTCAAGGATTGGTGCTGGGCCCATTGCTGTTTGCCATTAATAACAACAATTTGGATGAGAATGTATATGGGATGATTGGTATGTTTGCAGATGACACCAAAGTGGGTGGTGTCATAGATGGCAAAGATGGTTATCAAAAATGTCTGCAGGATCTTGATCAGTTGGGCAGGAGTGCTGAGGAATGGTTAATGGAGTTTAATGCAGATAAGTGTGAGGTGTTGCATTTTGTGAAGTCAAACCATGTCAGGACCTACACAGTGAACGGCAGAGCCCGGGGGAGTGTTGTAGAGCAGAGGAATCTAGGAGTGCAGGTATATAGTTGCTTGAAAGTAGCATCACACATAGATAGTGTGGTCAAGGAGACTTTTGGTATATTGGCCTTCATCAATCAGGTCATTGACTATGGAAGATAATTGAATAGAGACAAAATATAGAAGGTCATTGAATATAGAGACAAAAAGCTGTAGTGGGTCAGGCAGAAAAGAAATAGGTGACATTTTGGGTCAAGTGCCTTCTTTGGACTGAGAGTTATGGGAGAGAGAACCAAGAGATATGAAAAGGCACATAGAACAAATGAATGAAAAATATGCAAAAAGTCACATCAAAGCTAGCAAAAATGATTAAGGGATGTGGAACTTACAATGGTCCATTGTTGGCTATGGAGTAGGTGATAACGAGTTATACAAACTGAAACTCAACAGTAAAACTAGTACGACAAACTCATTTGAGGAAAACTTCTTCAAAATTGGCATACCTTGAGGAGATGTTGCAGGGGAGCAGACTGGGAAGTGAGAGAATTGAGAATAAGTGAAGAAGGGTCTCAATCTGAAACGTCACCTTTTCACCAGAGATGCTTCCTGACCTGCTGAGTTACTCCAGCATTTTGTGTCTGTCTTTGGTGTAAACCAGCATGGCAATTCACATATCACTGTACCTTTGTTGGTACATGTGACAATAAAAGACCTTCAGTTCCTTGCTACACATTAAGTATAGAAGTTGGGATGTTATACATTTGTACAAGACATTTGGTGAGGCCGCATTTGGAATATTGCGTTCAGTTTTGGTCACCCTTCTATAGGAAGGATGTTGTTAAGATGGAAAGAATGCAGAGAAGATTTACGCTGATGTTGGGCATGCTAGGACTTTATTCCTTGGAGCACAGGAGGATGAGAGGTGATCTTATAGAGGTGTATAAAATCATGAGGGCATTAGATGTACAGTCTTTTACACAGAGTTGGGGAATCAAGAACTAGAGGGCATAGGTTTAAGGTGAGCAGGGAAAAATTTAATAGGAATCTAAGGGCACCTTTTTCACCCGGAGGGTGGTGGGTGTATAGAACAAGCTGCCAGAGAAGGTAGTTGAGGCAGGTAATAAAACAACATTTAAAGGATATTTGGACAGGTACGTGGACAGGAACGTTTTAGAGGGCTGCGGACTAAATGTGGGTAGTTTGGACTAATGTAGATGGGGCATGTTGGTCGGAATGGATGGGTTGGGCGTAAGGGCCTGTTTCCGTGTTGTGTGACTCTGAATCATGCCAGACCATGCCAGGAGCGCATCAGCGCAGCTTTAGAAATCTGATGTCGTTTCTCCCAGTGCATGCAATGAGCAAGTCAGAAAGTGAGACACACACAGTGCTGGAGTCGTGTGCGGACATGGCGCCGAAGGAAGAGAGGCCGAAGCAAAGAAGTCGAAGCCAAACAACCGAATGGAAACGAGGCCGAAACGCCAATATATCGAAAGAGTCCGAAGAAGAAACGCCTACTAACCGAAAGGATGGGACGCCTAAATGCAAACTAACCGAAAGGGCGGGACGCCTAAAAGCCAACGAACCGAAAAGCTACATCGCCTAAAAGGAAACTTACCGAATGGTCACTCTGTCGAAACGCCACCTACCCGAAAGATGGCGTCGCCTACAGGCCAAAGGACCGACTGCTGCTCAACAGAAAAGTCCAATAACGGACTTGACGTTGCTGGGGGGCGGGACTTGTCAGCGATTGGTCCAGACCCCCGCTTCCAACACATCACTGTGAAGGCATGAAATTGTCCCAAACATCCGCTCCACCCGCGGAGGGTGACCGTGAGTGAGTGGGGGCTGTCCCGATGGATGCACACCTTCGGCCGCTTTCAACTTGGTGCTTGGGTTCAGATTGCCCAGTCACCTATGGCTTGTGTGGGAAAATGGACCCCATGCTCCCGTCTCCCCCTTCTCTCTCTCTCTCTCTCTCTCTCTCCCTCTCTCTCACTCCCTTCTCTCTCTCTCTCCCTTCTCTCTCTCTCTCCCTTCTCTCTCTCTCTCCTCTCTCTCTTTCCCTTCTCTCTCTCTCCCTTCTCTCTCTCTCTCCCCCCTCCTCTCCCTCTCTCCCCCCGCTCTCTCTCAGCCCTCTCTCTCTCTCTCTCTCCCTCTCTCTACCTCTCTCTCTCTCCTCCTCTCTCTCCCCTCTTCTCTCTCTCCACTCTTCTCTCTCTCCCCTCTCTTCCCCACCTCTCCCTCCCTTCTCTCTTCCTCCCTTCTCTCTTCCTCCCTTCTCTCTTCCTCCCTTCTCTCTCCCCCTTCTCTCTCCCCCCCTTCTCTCTCTCCCTTCTCTCACTCCCCCTCTCTCCCCCTTCTCTCTCTCTCCTTCGTCTCCACCCATTCTTCAGAGTGCATCTGAAAGGTCTCGACCAAAGATTATAGAGCGGAGCTCCGCTCTATAATCTTTGGTCTCGACCCGAAACACCACCATTCCTTCTCTCCAGTGATGCTGCCTGTTTTGTGCGTGGGAATCGCCCTGGTGTGGAGCTTGGGCTCCGATGGCGGTGCATCGCGGTCAGTGACTGTGGGACGTTTCCGCGGGTGGAGACGGAGGAGAGAGAGAAGGAGGAGAGAAGGGGGGAGAGAGAGAAGGGGGGGAGAGGAGAGGAAGGGAGAGGAGGAGAGAGAGAAGAGTGGAGAGAGGAGGAGAGAGAGAAGAGGGGAGAGAGGAGGAGAGAGAGAAGAGGGGGAGAGAGAAAAGGGGAGAGAGAAGGGAGGGGAGAGAGAGGGGAAAGAAAAGGGGGAGACGGGAGCGTGAGGTTCATTTTCCCACACAAGCCATAGGTGACTGGGCAATCTGAACCCAAGCACCAAGTTGAAAGCGGCCGAAGGTTTACAGCCCCCACTCTCCCATTGCCACCCTCCGCGGGCTGCGGGTCGGGTGGAGCAGAGGTTTGGGACAATGTTCATGCCTTCACAGTGATGTGATGGACCAATCGCTGACAAGTCCTGTCCCCTGGCAACGTCATGTCCGTTTTTAGACGTTGAGCGGCAGTCGGCCATTCAGTAAGTTTTCTTTTAGTCGACGCATCTTATCGGTTCGTTGGCTTTTAGGCGACCTGCCCTTTCGGTTAGTTTGCATTTAGGCGTCCCATCCTTTCGGTTAGTAGGCGCTTCTTCGGACTCTTTCGGTTTATTGGCGTTTCGGCCTCGTTTCCATTCGGTTCTTTGGCTTCGACTTCTTTGCTTCGGCTTCTTGTCCATCAACGCCACGTCCGGGTACCGCTGGAGAAACTCAGTGGGTCAGGCAGCATCTCTGGAGAACATGGACACAGAGTGCTGGAGTAACTCAGCGGGTCAGGCAGCATCTCTGGAGAACATGGACACAGAGTGCTGGAGTAACTCAGCGGGTCAGGCAGCATCTCTGGAGAACATGGATAGGTGACGTTTCGGGTCAGGACCCTTCTTCAGTCTTGTGGTGAAAGAAAGCTGGAATAGAGGAGGGGCAGGACAAAGCCTGGCAGATAATAGGTGCAAAGTTGGACAAAAAGTGCTGGAATAAATCATTGGGTCAGACAGCATCTCTGGAGAAAAAGGAATAGGTAACGTTTTGAGTCAGGACTCTTTTTCAGACTGAAAGTAGGGTGGTAAAGAGGTGGATGTGAGAAAAGTCCTGGACTAGGCAGGGTGGTGCCCTGGTGGACGTATTGTTGGTTGGGGAAGGTGTGACCTCAAGAGGGATACAATGTGCTGAACCTGAGTCTGAAGAAGGGTCCCAACCCAAAACGTCACCTATCCTTTTGCTCCAGAGATGCTGCCTGAACCGCTGAATACGACAGCACTTTGTTTCTATCTTTTGCAGTTCCTTGACTTTACATGTATGTTGAACTGTGGAACTAGTTAAATGACTAGGGTGGAGAAAGGAGGCAAGGTGGGTGGAGGGGAGTGTAGGTAGAAGTTACTTTAGAGAATTCAACATTCATCCGCTGGGTTGTAAGCTAACCAAGCACAATATGAAGTTATGAGATGCTGTTCCTCCAGTTTGCGTGTGGCCTCACTCTGGCAATGGAGTGCAGACTGATTACAAGCAGGGGGATGGGGGTAGACAGTAGACAATTGACAATAGGTGCAGGAGTAGGCCATACGGCCCTTCAAGCCAGCACCGCCATTCAATGTGATCATGGCTGATCATCCACAATCAGTACCCCGTTCCTGCCTTCTCCCGATATCCCCTGACTCCGCTATCTTCAAGAGCCCTATCTAGCTCTCTCTTGAAAGTTTCCAGAGAACCGTTCTCCACCATCCTCTGAGGCAGAGAATTCCACAGACTCACAACTCTCTGTGTGAAAAAGTGTTTCCTCATCTCCGTTCTAAACGGCTTACCCCTTATTCTTAAATTGTGGCCCCTGGTTCTGGACTTCCCCCAACATCAGGAACATGTTTCCTGCCTCTAGCGTGTCCAAACCCTTAATTATCGTAATCATCCTTCTAAATTCCAGAGTATACAAGGTGAAGGGTCCCAACCAGAAACATCACCTTTCCATATTCTCCAGAGATGCTGCCTGACCCACTGATGTTGAAACAAAGAACTGTGGATGCTGGTTAATACACAAAGTGCTGGAGTAACTCAGCGGGGCAGGCAGCTCATTGAGTCTGACCTGCACATAGAGCCATACAGCGTGGAAACAGGCCTTTAGGCCCAACTTGTCAATGCCGACCAAGATGCCCAATCTACACTATTCCCGCCGTCTGATTTGGCCCATATCCCTTGAACCCTATCCTATCCACGTACCTGTCCAAATATCTTTTAAATGTTGAGTTACTCCCGCACCTTGTGAGCCATTGATGTGATGTTTGCAGATGCTGACTATGTTGTTCTTTGCCAACAGGTGATGCAGGCCGAGTGTATAAAAGCACAGACAGAATTCTACCGCCGGAGCCAGAGCGAGGTGGTTGACGGGCAAGGATTGACGATGGGCACCTTGTACTGGCAGCTCAACGATATCTGGCAGGCCCCTTCCTGGGCCTCCATCGGTATGCATCTCATGCTCATGCTCATTCTCATCGGCCTTTGGAGCTGCAAGGCTGTTCTCTAAAGAAATAAGATGAATCCCTTGAATGTTGAAATGTCAACTTGGTCTGAAATAATATTGAATAGAAAGACACAGCACGGAAACAGGCCCCTACGGGTCCACACCAACTATTGATCACCCCTACATTAGTTCCATCCAAGACATGAGCATGAAAGGTTATTCCATCCCTCATGTTAGTTGAGTTTAGTTAAGAGATACAGCATGGAAACAGGCCCTTCGGCCCACCGAGTCCACGCTGACCATCAATCACCCGTTCACATTAGTTCTGTGTTATCACACTTTCCCATCCACTCCCTACGCACTAGGTCAATTAACCTACAAAACCCGCATGTCTTTGGGATGTGGGAGGAAACCGGAGCACCCGGAGGAAATCCACGCAGCCACAGGGGAAACGAAAAAACTCCACGCACCCGAGGTTATAAGCAAAACAATGCATTTCACTGTACCCACGTACATGTGACAATACATTATAGTTGAATTGAACCTAAGGATTGAATCTGGGTCTCTGGCACTGTGAGGCAGTGGCTCTACCCACTGCGCCACTATGGCACCCCTTCATAATTCTTGGAAGCAAACTACTTCCTCGTTCCTTATACCTCCCCCCCCCCCCCTTTGTGAGCATCCACATTAGCTCAGTATGTGCTGCTCTGCACAGCCCGTATCTGAGTTTGGCAAGGTACAAGGATTCCCCTCCATCTGAGCCAAGAACCCCCCCTCCCCTCCACTCTGACCCTTATGCTGGGAGATACATAAATAATTCAGGAGCATCATGGTTGGAGCACTGGTGTTCCAGTCACCCGGCTACAGGAAGGATGCCATTAAGTTGGAAAGGGTGCAGAAGAGATTCACCAGGATGTTAGTTGGGCTTCAGTTATAGGGAGAGGTTGGATAGGCTGGGACTTTTTTCTTTGGAGTGTTGGAGGCTGAGGGGTGACCTTATTGAGGTGTACAAGATCATGAGGGCATGGATAGAGTGAATGCTCAGTCTTTTTCCCAGGGTAGAGGATTCTAAATCCAGAGGGAATAGGCTTAAGGTGACAGGGGAGAGATTTATTTTCATTCAGAGGGTAGTCTACTTCTGGAACGAGTGGAGTACAGGTGGAAATGCCGCACTCTTTTCTCTCTGCAGAGTACGGAGGTAAATGGAAGATGCTTCATTACTTTGCACGTAACTTCTTTGCTCCAGTTTTGCCAGTTGCTTTTGAAGACGATGGGTCACTGATCATCTACGGAATTTCCGATCAGTCCATGGACCTTCAACTTGTTCTTCAGGTACGTTTGGGAAGGGCACAGATGTTGCAAAGTTGGTTCAGGTTGAGCTGCTGCTGGTCACCACTCTACACAGCAAGGAAACAGGCTCTTCGGAGTATGGTAACCAGAACTGCATACTATTCCAGGTGTGGTCTCAACCACTTCCTCTATACCTACAACATGACATCCCAACTGTTGAATGCAATACATTGTCCAATGAAGGCAAGCTATATGCCTTCTTCATCACTTTGGGTGAATGGTGGAATATTGCGTTGGGGAACGGGTGAGTGGTGGAATATTGCGTTGGGGAACGGGTGAGTGGTGGAATATTACGTTGGGGATATATTAGGGGTCCCACTTAGTCTAGTCTCATTTAAAAGCCTCAGCAGCACGCTGCCTGGAATGGAGAGCTGTAGTTAAGGGGTGAGATGGGAAGTCTTGGCTTATTGTCACTGGAGTGGAGGAGGCTGCGTGTTGACCATATAGAGGTGTGCAAAATTATGAAGGGCCTGGATAGGATAGATAGAATACTTTTTCTAGGGTGGGGGAGTCTGGAACTAGAGGGCACAGGTTTAAGGTGCGAGGGGGGGAATTTCAAGGAGATTTGAAGGGTGTTTTTCACACACAGGGTTGTTAATATCTGGAATGAGCTGCCCTGGGAGATGATGGAGGCAGATACATTCCAATATATGCAAGACATTGGTACGCGGATAGGAAAGATGTGGAGGGATACGGACCTAATGAGGGTAAACAGGATTAGTGTGGACAGACTTTCTTTGGGCCGAACAGCCTGTTTCTGTGCTGTATCTCTAACTGAAACAAAACATCCCAGTCAGCATGGACTTGGTGGACCGAAGGGCCCGTGTCCATGCTGTATCTCTAAATGAAACATCATGGAACACATGGATTCAGTGGGCCGAAAGGGCTGTTTCAGTGCAGTGCAGCTCTGTGACTGTGGCTCTGAGGAATTGGGGGGCATGGCAGCGCAGCGGGTAGAGTTGCTACCTCACAGCGCCAGAGACCCGGGTTCCATCCTGCCCACGGGTGCTGTCTGTACAGAGTTTGTACGTGTTCCGTGTGACCACATGGGTTTTCTCCGGGTGCTCCGGTTTCCTCCCACCGTCCAAAGACGTGCTGGTTTGTAGGTTAATTGGCTTCTGTAAATTGTCCCTAGTGTGTATAGGATAGTGCTAGTGTATTGGGTGATCACTAGTCAGCGTGGACTTGGTGGGCCGAAGGGCCTGTTTCTGCACTGCATTTCTATACTAAAACTAAACTAAATTTATCTGTGCGGTATAACTACAGGCATCAGTGTAAGCGGAAATCCCCAGAGGTGAGGGTTGAGGCATCGCCAGCCCTGATCAGCGATAGCCTCACCTCGGTGGAGTGAAGGTTTGACTCCCCTTGTCACAAGGACAGTCGGGTTTGTGTAACCCCTTCATGAGATTGGTCGTGTGCTGCCCCACCTCACGGTGGGTCATTGTCAGGGATCAGCAGCGGCTGTCCATGTCTGAACCAACACCTTGCCAAAGGCTCAGACACTAAACAGGTCAGCGTGTGTCAATCCCACTGTGACCCACAACACTCGCGCTGTTGTGTCCCCAACACCACCATGCAGCGGGAGGAGCCGCTGCCTCACAGCTCCAGACGCGGCCACCCAGCACCAAATGCACCCAGTGTGGGTTCATTCTGCTTTAGTTTGGTTTAGAGATACAGCATGGAACAAAAAGGTCCTTCACCCACCAAGTCCATTCCGACCTGTTCACACTAGTTCCATGTTATCCCACTTTTTCATCCACTCCCTGGACTAGGGACAATTTACAGAGGCCAATTAACCTACAAACCCACACAACTTTGGTCCACCGGGTGGCGCCGTCAGCGATGGCAGCCTCGCCAACAGTCTGTCTATTCGCTTATTTTGTCATTTTTTATGTGTTTTAAAAAGTTAGTGCTAATGTTCTCTGGTTTGTTTTATGTGTGGGGGGGGGGGGTCGGGTTAACTTTTTTTCAATCTCTTAGCTTGCCGGAGATGCGATTGTTTTCCAGATCGTATCTCTGTCGCTCTGCGGCCATTTCATCCTGACCTCTGTCTGTGTGGAGTTTACACATTCTCCCTTTGAACACATGGGTATCATAATCATAATCATACTTTATTAGCCAAGTATGTTTTGCAAAATATGAGGAATTTGTTTTGTCATACAGTCATACGAATAAAAAGCAACAAGACACACAAAGTACATTTTAACATAAACATCCACCACAGTGACTCCTCCACATTTCTCACTGTGATGGAAGGCAAAAAAAAAGTTCCATCTCTTCCCTTCTTTGTTCTCAAGCAGTCGGGGGCCTCGAGCCTTCTGTTGACCTTGGCTCCCGTAGCCGGCGGTCGGGCCCTCCGCATCGGGGCGATCAAGCTCCTGCATCGGGGGGGAATCTCAGCTCTGGGTGATCAGACCCAGGGTCGGGGCTAGTCGAACCTTCAGCGACTTTGGAGCTTTCTGACGACATCAGTCTCTACCCGAGAATGCGAGCTCCTCGATGGAGAAATCCACAGGCAAGGAATCGCATGCTTCGATGGTAAGTCCACGTCCCCGCGGTGGGGATCAAAGTCAGTCCCGAGCAAGGCCACCAGCTCCATGATGTTAGGCCGCAGAGCGACCGGAGATACTCTTTAAAAAAACAATCGCCTCTCCGGCAAGCTAAGAGATTGAAAAAATATTAACCCTACCCCCCCCCCCCCCCCCCCCCCCCTCCCCCCACACATAAAACAAACCAGAGAACATTAACACTAACTTTTTAAAACACATAAAAAATGACAAAATAAGCCAATAGACAGACAGACTGTTGGCGAGGCTGCCAGCGCTGACGGCGCCACCCGGTGGACCAAAGTTGTGTGGGTTTGTAGGTTAATTGGCCTCTGTAAATTGTCCCTAGTCCAGGGAGTGGATGAAAAAGTGGGATAACATGGAACTAGTGTGAACAGGTCGGAGTGGACTTGGTGGGTGAAGGACCTTTTTGTTCCATGCTGTATCTCTAAACTAAACTAAAGCAGAATGAACCCACACTGGGTGCATTTGGTGCTGGGTGGCCGTGTCTCTGGGTGCTGGGTACTCTGACTGCTGGGTGCTCTGGGCATTGGGTGCTCTGGACACTGGGTGCCCCTGGCTCGGTGCTGGGTGATCTGAGCGCTGGGTGCCCCTGTATCTGGGTGCTCGGTGTAGGTGCCAGTCCACAGATTCCTTGATTAGTATGGGTGTCGGGTTATGGGGAGAAGGCAGGAGAATGGGGTTAGGAGGGAGAGATAGATCAGCCATGATTGAATGACAGAGTAGACGATGGGCCGAAGGACCTGATTCCGCTCCTATCACTTATCTCCCGACAATCAGACTGGGTTCACTTAAGTGATAGGTGGGAAAACTGAGATCTCCTCCACTCTGCCTCCCCCCCCCCCCCCCGTCCGTCTCCCAATGTGCTGATGTCTGCTGGGATGTGTTGGATTTCCATATCGAGAGCGATACAGACCAGCTTCCAGCCTCATCACTGCCTCTTGGAGGAGCCTCGCTGCTTATTCAGTCTGCACCGCATCATTAGCCCTGCCAAAATTTAGGTTGGAGATACAGCATGGAAAATGGTACTTCGTCCCACAGAGTCCGTGTCAACCAGCGATCCCCTCGTACACGAGCACTATCCTACACACTAGGGACAATTTAGAATTTACAAAGGGCAATTAACCTACAATTCTGCACGTCTTCAGAGTTGGAGGAAACCGGAGCTCCCGAAGAAAACCCATGCAGGTCACAGGGAGAATGCACAAACTCCGTACAGACAGCACCCATTGTCAGGATGGAACCCGGGTGTCTGGTGCTATAAGGTAGCAGCTCATCCACTCGCCACCATGCTGCTGATGTTGATGAACTGTTGCTGTGTGTTGTGCAGGTGCGGGTTTACCAGTGGAGCAGTCTGGAGCCAGTGTGTGCTCACACCACTGAACCCTTCACGCTGAAGGGCAGCAGTGCAGCTCCTGTGTACAAGGCTGTGACTGCCACCCTGCTGCAGCGCTGCAGTTGCAGCCGCGATCGTTGCGTGGTCGCATTCCATCTCGAGGACCAGGGGCAGCAGCGGGGACCGGTGAACTACCACCTGCTCACTTCCCTAAAGGATGCTCACACTCTGAGAGCACCACACATTAACGTAAGTAACGTAGACACACTGAGTGGACTACACATTAACGTAAGTTACAGCAGCCTTCCTCCAACCCTCACACCTGGCCACAGGTAAGTTATCCAGCCTGAGGAAGGGTGCTGACCCACAACATCACCTCTCCATGCCCCCCCGCCTCCCCCAGGCTCGCTGCCTGACCCGCTGAGTTACTCCAGCTCTGTGTTCTTGGTATATGACCAGTTGAGCCGCTGACATGATGAGCAGCAGAGATAGAGCATCCAGGCACATCAGTCTCTGGCGATCACAACAGTCTGCTTGGCTGGCAAGGATTTACTTGTCAATGCGACAGTAGGAATGTTGTCCAAGCTGTGAACAGACAAATGTGTTGGTTGACCAGTGTCATGTTCGCCCCGTGACTGACCACAACTATGACGCGAATGTGACCTGCAGTCCCACTTACTGCGGGAGTGGTTGGGGGGGGGGGGGTGTGTATGTGCCTGTGTAGGGGGTGTGTGTGTGGGGTGTTTGTGTGTGGGGGGGTTTGTGTGTGGGGGGTGTGTGTGACAATAGACAATAGGTGCAGGAGTAGGCCATTCGGCCCTTCGAGCCAGCACTGCAATTCAATGTGATCATGGCTGATCATCCCCAATCAGTACCCCGTTCCTGTCTTCTCCCCATATCCCCTGACTCTGCTATTTTTAAGAGCCGTATCTAGCTCTCTCTTGAGGGGTGTGTGTCGTGTTCGCGGGCGGTGCGGGGTGTGGGTGGTGTTTGCAGTGTTTACTCTGGGACACTTTGCGGGTGATTTTGTTGTGAGCCAGTTCTCTCCTCCCACCAGGCCAGTGTGAGTGAGCATGGCGGTGTGTACAGCGTCTCCCTGCACTCCTCCAGCATCGCCCCTTACGTCTGGCTGGATGTGGGTAACATACCTGGACGCTTCAGTGACAACGCCTTCCTCATGCTGCAACATAACAAGGTGCTGACCTTCCTCCCTCGTCGACCCACCTCCACCTCACTGCTCCAGGCAGCTCTCACCATACGCACCCTGCATGGCCCCACACTGACCACACACTGACCACACAACCCCCCACACACACATCCCCCCCACACACACCCCCCCACACACACTGACCAGGACATTCGCTGATGGTTGGTGAACGACCCATCATGGCTCCAGGATCAAGGGTGCTCCTGATGGTTGTAGTCATGTGGACAATGCCGGTCTTCACGCCAGATGGAGATGACAGCCCATTAATCTGGCCGTTTCACCCGAGAGACGAGTGCATGTGACACCAACACGGGATCAGAAAATCAACACAGAAACTTATAAACTCAGGATCTCTTTATAAATTGAATACATTTGGATTTGACTTTGCCAGGATGACAGACTCCCTCTCCTCTGAGTAAACGTGATATGATGACATTCCTCTCCCAGCGCTGTTTCTCTGGCGCGTGTTTTGTGCTGAGCTATGTCCTGTCTGTTGCTGAATTGCTGCTCACGTCACCAGCCCCTGCCTCTGGTTAGGGCGTTTGCTCACACCAGTCCTTGTGCCTGACCTCTGGGTCACCTAACACACTTCCCACATCACCCATCTCCGCACCTCCTCTTCTTCTTGCGTATGGCGTGCACAGCCTAAAGTTGTACGACAACTTGTTCTATTTGATCTTATTTGATTGTGCACGCCGGGTTGATTGCATTCGTCGAAACAGGGCGGACCACGTGAAGGTTGCAATCTCCTGCACCTCCTCACCTTTCAAATCAAACTCATTGTTGAAATGGCAATATTTAATTGAAAAATACTGGGGAACAATTTGTTTTCGTATATCAACACTTGTCCTGCAAATCTATGTTTATCTCCAGAATGCACTGATTAAATGTATACATATGGAGCATCACAGTGTGAAAAAGACCGTTGATTAAAATGGAAGGAATGAACCGAGACAAGGATTTGAGTGATTCTAATAACGTGGTACTTGCTTGTCTTTCTGGAGCAGGTGCTGGTTTCAAAGGACTAAATGATCGTCATCTACAGTGCCCTCCATGATGTTCGGGACAAAGACCCATCATTTATTTATTTGCCTCTGTACTCCACAATTTGAGATTTGAGAATAACATAACATGTTTAAAAAAAAAAAAGGTCTTTAAAATGATGAGAGGGATAGACAGAGTTGACGTGGATAAGCTTTTCCCACTGAGAGTAGGGAAGATTCAAACAAGAGGACATGACTAGAGAATTAAGGGACAGAAGTTTAGGGGTAACATGAGGGGGAACTTCTTTACTCAGAGTAGCTGTGTGGAATGAGCTTCCAGTGAAGGTGGTGGAGGCAGGTTCGATTTTATCATTTAAAAATAAATTGGATAGTTATATGGACGGGAAAGGAATGGAGGGTTATGGTCTGAGTGCAGGTAGATGGGACTAGGGGAGAACACGTGTTTCGGCACTGACTAGAAGGGCCGAGATGGCCTGTTTCCGTGCTATAATTGTTATATGGTTATATGTGGTTAAAGTGCACATTGTCAGATTTTAATCAAGGTCATTTTTCTCACGCCCTGCCCGACGGACTTCATCAATTCTCACGCCCTGCCCGACCAAGCTTCCAACCTCATCGTTCCCCAGCCCCGCACGGCCCGTTTTTACCTTCTCCCCAAAATCCACAAACCCGGCTCTCCCAGCAGACCCATTATTTCTGCGTGTTCGTGCCCCACCGAACTCATCTCCACATACCTTGACTCCATCCTATCCCCCTTGGTCAAATCCCTCCCCACCTATGTTCTAGACACCTCAGACACTCTCCGCCGCCTCCACGCATTCCACTCTCTGGGCCCTCACCCCCTCATCTTCACCATGGATGTCCGGTCACTCTACACCTCCATCCCCCACCAGGATGGCCTCGGAGCCCTCCGGTTCTTCCTCGACCAGAGGAGCAACCTATACCCAGCCACTGACACTCTCCTCCGCTTAGCAGAGTTGGTCCTCACCCTCAACAACTTTACATTTGACTCCTCCCATTCCTCCAAACACAAGGCGTAGCTATGGGCACACGCATGGGCCCCAGCTACGCCTGCCTCTTTGTCGGGTACGTTGAACAATCCTTGTTCGAGACGTACCAGGGCCCCATCCCCGACCTCTACCTCCGTCGCCTATTTCCTTCGCTCCATAGATGCTGCTGCACCCGCTGAGTTTCCCCAGCAATTTTGTGTACTTTCATTTTTATACATATTGGTTTCACCATGTAGAAATTACAGCAGTGTTTATACATAGTCTCCCCATTTCAGGGCACCATAATGTTTGGGACACAGCAATGTTATGTGAAAGTAGTCACCTTTAGTTTGTTGCTTTTTCTTTGCATGCAATGATTACTTGAAGTCTGCGATTCATGGACATCACCAGTTAGGGTTAGGGTTGTTGATGGGTGTCTTCTCTGGTGATGCTGGGTGTCTTCTCTGCCAGGCCTGTATTGCAGCCATCTTTAGCTTATGCCTGTTTTGGGGGCTAGTCTTCTCTTCAGCATATAAAAGGCATGTTCAATTGGGTTCAAATCGGGTGATTGACTTGGCCACTCAAGAATTGACCATTTTTTAGCTTTGAATAACTCATTTGTTGCTTTAGCAGTATGTTTGAGATCATTGTCTTGCTGTGGAGTGAACCGCTGGCCAATAAGTTTTGAGGCATTTGTTTGAACTTGAGCAGATAGGATGTGTCTCTCCACTTCAGAATTCATTATGCTATTACCATCAACAGTTGTATCATCAATGAAGATAAGTGAGCCAGTACCTTCAGCAGCCAAACATGCCCGGGCCATAACACCTCAACCACCTCAGCATTGAAGGCTCTGTACTCAGCTGGCTCCGTTCCTACCTTTCCAACAGATCCCACTTCATCTCTCTCCACAACCACACCTCTGCTACAGCCGCAGTCACTCAAGGCGTTCCCCAAGGCTCCGTACTCGGCCCCCTCCTCTTCATCATCTACATCCTCCCCCTTGGTCAGATACTCCGCCACTTCTGGACTTCCACTGTTACGCTGGACTTCCACTGTTACGCTGATGACACCCAGATTTACCTTGGCACCAAATCCCCCTACAACCCCCCCCTCTCCCATATCAACTCCTGTTTGTCAGCTATAAAAACCTGGATGCAACATAATTTCCTCAAACTCAACAGCGATAAGACAGAATTCCTCCTCATAGGCTCCAAAGCCACACTCAGCAAAATCAATAACCCCACTCTCACCATCGACGGCACCACTGTCTCCCCATCTCCCCAGGCCCGCAACCTTGGCGTGATCTTGATTCCACCCTCTCCCTTGAGCCTCACATCCGCCATGTCATTAAAACCTCCTTCTTTCATCTCCGCAACATCGCCAAACTCAGACCCTCTCTCACACCGCCTGCTGCTGAAAGACTCATCCATGCCTTCATCTCCTCCCGACTGGACTATTGCAACTCACTTCTCCTTGGCATCAGCTCCACCTACATCAACTGACTCCAACTGGTCCAGAACGCAGCCGCCCGACTCATCACCCACACCAAATCCTGGCATCACATCACTCCAGTCCTCAAAAAACTTCACTGGCTTCCCATCTCCCACCGGATCACCTACAAAATCCTGGTCCTCACCTACAAAGCCCTCCACCATCTGGCCCCCCCATATCTCACTGCCCTCCTCTCCCCCTACCAACCCTCACGGTCCCTCAGATCCACATCAGCCGGTCTCCTCTCCATCCACAAGTCCAACCTCCGCAGTTTTGGGGACAGAGCCTTCTCCAGGGCAGCTCCCAGGCTCTGGAACTCCCTCCCCCAACTGATCCGCAATTCCGTGTCCCTCACCATCTTCCAGTCCCGCCTCACGACCCATCTCTTCACCTCTGCCTATCCTTAGCCCCACGTCCCCGTCCCTTTTCATCTGTGCATTAATTGCCTCATACTGTGTTTTGTATTGAATTCTGTCTTTACTTTGTGTACTAGTCATGTCTACTATTTATTTCATTCCCCTTACATGTTTTTCCTCTACATGCTCAATTTTTGTAAGGTGTCCTTGAGACTCTTGAAAGGCGCCCATAAATAAAATATATTATTATTATTATTATTAACCACCGTGTTTCACAGATGACGTGGTATGCTTTGGATCTTGGGCAGTTCCTTCTATCCTCCATACTTTGCTCTTGCCAACACTCTGATATAAGTTAATCTTCATCTCATCTGTCCACAAGACCTTTTTCCAGAACTGTGTTGCTCTTTTAAGTACTTTTTGGCAAACTGTAACCTGGCCATCCTATTTTTGCGGCTAACCAGTGGTTTGCATCTTGCAGTGTAGCCTCTGTATTTCTGTTCATGAAGTCTTCTGCAGACAGTGGTCATTGACAAATACACACCTGACTCCCGAAGAGTGTTTCTGATCTGTCGGACATGTGGTTGGGGATTTTTCTTTATTGTAGAGAGAATTCTTCTGTCATCAGCTGTGAAGGTCTTCCTTGGCCTGCCAGCCCCTTTGTGATTAGTAAGCTCACCAGTGCTCTCTTTCTTCTTAATGATGTTCCAAACAGTTGATTTTGATAAGCCTAAGGTCTCATAATGGCATCTTTGACTTTCATTGGCACAATAAAATCTGACAATGTGCACTTTAACCACATGTGATTTTTTTCTATTACAAATCTCAAATTGTGGAGTACAGAAGCAAATAAATAAATGATGTGCCTTTGTCCCAAACATTATGGAGGGCACTGTATTCCCTCCCCGCCCCCTATCCCTCCCTCTGGCTTTACATTCATTCCTTTTCTCTCCTTATCAGATAACCTTTTGAAAGACACAAAGTGCTGGAGTAACTCAGCAGGTCAGGCAGCATCTCTGTCAAGTCAAGACTGAAGAAGGGTCCTGACCTGAAACGTCACCTATCCATGTTCTCCAGAGATGCTGCCTGACCCGCTGGGTTACTCCAGCACTGTGTCCTTTTTTTGTAAACCAACATCTACAGTTCCTTGTCTGTCACCTATTTGTTCCTAAAATGATTAAATTAAATTGTTTGTGACATTCCCAATATTAACATTTGCGGCAGTGATATTTTACTTTATTTTTATGGATAGATCTATGGTAGGACTGGTTCAGATTAATTAGGGCCAAATGCAAGAAATGGGACAGGCCCAGTCTGCCATGGTGCCGGGAGGCACCAATGCAACGCCCCCGCAGGATGCACCAATGCAAGGCTGCGTGGAGCTACACCTCAGGGTGACATCTGCATTTAAACAGGACACCTGGGTCTCTGCAGATCACACTGAGCAGTGTGCTTGTCAAACTGAAGAGCTGTGTGTTTGAGGCATACACACATAACTAATGCACATACTGTCACACTGTATGGAAACAGGCCCCACAGCCCAACCCATCCATGCCAGCCATCTAAACCCAGTCCTGGCCCATATCCCTCTAAATTGTTCCTATTCATGTACCTGGCCAAATGTCTTTTAAATATTGTGCCGCAGAAAACATTTTATCGGGATGCATCATAGCTTAGTTTGGGAACAGCTCCATACAAGACCGCAAGAAAATGCAGAGTAGTGGACGCAGCCCAGACATCACACAAACCAACCTCCCTTATATTTATCTTTTAATTTTTATTTATTTAATTTTTAATATTTATATTGATAACCTCCCTTATATTGAATCAATTTATACCTCACACTGCCTCGGCAAGTCCAGTAGCATAATCAAGGACCAGTCTCACCCCCTCTTCTCCCATCTCCCAGCAGGCAAGAGGTACAGACGTGGGAAAACACACACCTCCAGATTCAGGGACAGTTTCTTTTCGGCTGTTATCAGGCGACTGAACCACCCTATCACCAACTAGAGAGCGGCCCTGACCTCCCATCTACCTCATTGGAGACCCACAGACTATCTTGAATCGGACTTTATCTTGCACTTATTATCTGCGTTATTCCCTCCAAACCATTTATTCAAGGATTTGTAAAAGTGGGAGAATTTGTGCAGAAATGAGATCAGAAATGAAGACCCCTGTCGTCAATTGATCTTTTTTCAATTGTTTATTTTAAAAAAGCATAAAATTTCAAAGTGCCTATTTCAAGCAAAAATACAAAAATCTAATTTTGGAATCCCAGCTGCTGGGACTATTTACAGGATCCATGTCGAACGCAAGGACAATTCTGATGGGAACAATACAGCTTTTCGTAAACAAAAAATAAAAATTGCAGTTTGGCTCGTGAAGAATCCAAGAGCCCTTCCTCCCACCCACCCACCCAAACACACACAACCAGTTTGGTTGCTCTGCAGACAGAGACAAACCCAGGGAAGTGGAGAGGGAAAGTTCACGGGTGAAGCTTTGGTTTAACATGATCAGTACTAAGTGGATCCTAGTGCCCACTGTAATTCAGGGATCTCATGGTTACCTGATCCCTGGTCCTGAAGATGAGTGTTTGATGACACTGGGCCTGTACTTGCTGGGGTTTAGAAGGATGAGGGGAAGCCTCGTTGAAAGTTACCAAATAGTGAAAGGCTTGGATTGAGTGGATGTGGAGAGGATGTTTCCATGAGTGCGAGAGTCTAGGACCAGAGGTCATAGTCTCAGAATTAAAGGACATTCCTTTAGGAAGGAGATGAGGAATTTCTTTAGCCAGAGGTTGGTAATGTGTGGAATTCATTGCCACAGACGGCTGTGCAGGCCAAGTCAATGGATATTTTTAAGGTGGAGATTGACAGGTTTTTGATTAGTATGGGGAGAAGGCAGGTGAATGGGGTTGAGAAGGAAAGATAGCAGAGTAGACTTGATGGGCTAAATGGTCTAATTCTGTTCCTAGAACATGAACCATGGAGATATCTGGGCAGTGATGGTTGTGCAGCGCAGACACGGGGCTGTGGGACAGATATGGCGCAGTCACGGTGCGCTCAGAGTCTCCAACTAGATGGGGGATTGTTGCCTGGTCCCCATGTTGGCAGGAAACCAGGAAGACCTCCACTGATCTCGGCATCCGCACTCTGGAAACTTCCCTGAGATCTGCAAACCCTAGGGCCATCCCACAGCCCGGGGAACAGCAAGCTGTATGCACCCAGAGGTCACGGTGGGGATCCAAGGACATGGGCAGCCTCAGCAACACAGAGGCTGCAATAGTTTAAAACGAGTTGTAATACAGCTGAGTGGGCCAGGAATCTTCCGTTAGCTTTGGGAATGTGTGGCGATTAAGCAGACGTTGAGAATGTTTCTGCTTCCAGTGGGGTCGGTGATCGGTGGAGATCAGGCCGTCGAGCACCGCTCATAGTTTGAAAGAAGTTTCGTTGTCGAAAGACTCCAAGGACAGATGGCTGAGTTTCCTAAACGATGTCTCCACGCCGCTATCACACACGCTGTCGCACTGCTGGCCCTTCTCTTCCTCCGCCTCAACAACTGTGAGAGACAACAAGACCATTTAATTATGCATTTTAGCATCAGTGCAAAAAGTCAGCACCATCCCGCAATCTGTCGCAGTCATACAGCGCGGAAACAGGCCCTTCAGCCCAACTCGTCTATGCTGACCAACATGGCCCATCTACACTGGTCCCACCTGCACTAGTCCCACCTGCACTAGTCCCACCTGCCTGCCTGCCAAGAGATATGCGTCTGGCCCATATCCCTCGATACCTTTACCACCCATGTACCTGTCCAAGTGTATTTTAAATGTTGGTATAGTACCTGCCTCAACTACCTCCTCTGGCAGCTCGTTCCATGCACTCACCACCCTCTGTGTGAAAAAGTTACCACTCAGGTTCCTGTTAATGTTTCCCTCTCACCTTAAACCCTCTGGTTTTTGATTCCCCTACCCTGGGAATAAAAAGACTGCACCTATCCTATCCATTCCCCTCATGATCTTATACAACTGTATAAGATCACCTCATCTTCCTGTGGTCTGAAGAAATAAAGTTCTAGCCTGCCTAACCTCTCACTATAGCTCAGGCCCTTGAATCCTGGCAATATCATTGTACATTTTCGCTGCACTCTTTCCAACTTAATGGCACCTAGCCTTTGGTAGGGTGACTAAAACTGAACACAATCCTCCAAGTGCAGCCTCACCAACGCTTTCATTGCTACAATGGGGTCAAGGTAAGAGCGTTCACGTCGCGGCCCTGTTTCCACCAATCTTTCCACCACCACGCACAAGAAGCGACACGACAGATACTATTGTATGCAGATGCCGAGAAGTGTGTTCAGCTCTGGCTGAACAACTTCTAATCGTGTGTGGACTCGATAAGAAGAAGATTGCATCAATAAAATCTTAAAACTAGATTAATCTTGAGTCAGGAACTGCTATTGTAAAACCACTGTTCTCGGTTTTAGGCATCTTTAGCATGCTAGAGTTTAACAACTTTATTACTAGGTTTTTATTCCTAAATTCATTGACTTTTAAAATATTGGTAGACCTGGTGTGACATTAACAAGACGGGTTTTTCCCAACAGACCAATTAGCGATGTATGTGAAGAATGCAGTGTGGTTAGTTGATGGAGTGCTTGTAGCAACTGTTGTACAGTGTCTGTTAAACAGCTCATAATGCGAGCACATCACCTCTGTTTATCTCAGAGGGACAAGCAGCATCTCTGGAGAGAAGGAATGGGTAACGTTTCGGGTCGAGACCCTTCTTCAGACCCGACCCGAAACGTCACCCATTCCTTCTCTCCAGAGATGCTGCCTGTTCCACTGAGTTATTCCAGCACTTTGTGTTTATCTGTGGTTTAAACCAGCATCTGCAGTTCCTTCTTACACCTCTGATTATTTCCCTTACTGAGCCTGGGAAGAATCAATATAACTGTTTATCTGCTGCTGGAATATACAAAATCATGAGCGGAATAGATCAGGTAGACCCACAGAGTCTCTTACCCAGACAAGGGGAATCGAGAACCACAGGAAGAGGTTTAAGGGTAGAGGGAAAAGTTAAACTTATTTACACAGGGTGGGTGCTTGGAACGAGCTGCTGGAGGAGGTAGTTGAGGCAGGTACGATCACAACGTTTAAGAAACATTTAGACAGGTACATGATAGGACATATTAGAGGGATAGGGGTCAAACGCAGACAATTGGGACCAGTGTAGAAGGGACACGTTGGTCAGTGTGAGCATGTTGGGGCTGAAGGGCCTGTTTCCACGCTGTGTAACTCTTATATCTCGGGTCTTTTCACAAACTAAATGTAAAAGTATTTTCTTTTCACGTTTTGTTTAAAATGGGAACAAGACATAATCTAGAGAGTTACAGGCCAGTGAGCGGCAGTGGTGGGGAAACTATTGGAGGGGATGCTTGGGAAAGGGATTTACTCCCATTTTGGAAGAAAATGGCAAATTAGGAACGGTCACATCTGACCTGACTGTTTAGCTGATGGGAGACCTGAGAAGTATATAAAACTATGAGAGGGCAGACAGCCAGATCCTTTTTCTCCAAGATGGAAAAGTCAAATACTAGAGAGCAGAGCTTTATGATGGGGGGCTGTGGGCAAATTTATTGGAGGTGTGCTCAGGGCAAGTTTTTTTACAGGTGGTGGGGGCCTGGAACATGCTGCCAGGGGTGGTGGTGGAGGCAGATATAATAGAGACATTTAGTAGGGTTTAGATAGGCTGATGGATATGCAGGGAATGGAGGAATATGGATCACATCCAAGCAGAGGAGATTAGTTTAACTTGGCATTACGTTTGGTACGGACATTATAGGCTGAAATGCACTGTACTGCGGCCAATATTCACTAGTGTTAAGACAGACTGGTTGCATTAGATAAGAGAGGTTGATGCATCCGAGCATTACAAGATGTGTTTCATTGTACTGAAGGTAAGTGTGACGTGTGAAGGAGACACACAGAGGGGTAAGTGTGCCGCTGGGAACTGGGCCACACTAGAGACAGCATTGCTTACTGTTGTGCTGTGGGGTGGCCGTTGCCTGCACATGCCCGATTGCCTGTGTGCTGCCTGAGTTGGCCATTGCTTTACTGACCACGGCCACTGCCTCACGGTGCCCCATGGACCTCAGCGATTCCAGGATCTCCATCAGTGTTCCACCAGACACCTGCAGGATCAGAATGACAAGGGTTAGCACCCAAGACAGGCACAGAGCGCTGGAGTAACTCAGCGGGTCAGGCAGCATCTCTGGAGAACATGGACACAGAGTGCTGGAGTAACTCAGCGGGTCAGGCAGCATCTCTGGAGAACATGGACACAGAGTACTGGAGTAACTCAGCGGCAAGCATATCGTTCTGGTTTCCCTCTGCCCCGACTCTCAAGCTGAAAAAGGGTCTTGATCCGAAACGTCACCCATTCCTTCTCTCCAGAGATGCTGCCTGTCCCGTTGAGTTACTCCAGCACTTTGTGTCCATCTTCTTTACAACTCTACCAGCCTGTGATGTCTGAAGAGGGTGGAGGACCTGTAGCCATCTCACCAAAGAACTGTTTGAGCAGGTGAATGAGAGTTTCATTGAGATGGCTAAATGTGGGTTAGACAAAGGTTAGGGCCCAGGGAACCAACGATAGAGCAGAGCTACGAGTCAGTGACAAACAGTGGAGCTGGCCGAAGGGCCCAATGCTTAAAATGGTGTCAGCATAATTTGAAGAATACAGAGAAAATTCACGAGGATGTCATGGAGTCACAGAGTGATACAGTGTGGAAACAGGCCCCTCGGCCCGACTTACCCACTCCGGCCAACAATGTCCCAGGCAGTGCAGCGTAGATTCACAATATTGATTCCTGGGACAGCGGGACTGTCATATGAGGAAAGATTGAAAAGACTAGGCTTGTATTCACTGGAGTTTGGAAAGATGAGGGGGGATTTTATAGAAACATATAAAATTATAAAAGGACTGGACAAGCTAGATGCAGAAAAAATGTTCCGAATGTTGGGCGGGTCCAGAACCAGGGGCCAAAGTCTTAGAATAAAGGGGAGGCCATTTAAGACTGAGGCGAGAAAAAACATTTTCACCCAGAGAGTTGTGGATTTGTTGAATTCCCTGCCACAGAGGGCAGTGTAGGCCAAATCACTGGATGGATTTAAGAGAGAGTTAGATAGAGCTCTAGGGGCTAGTGGAATCAAGTGATATGGGGATAAGGCAGGCACGGGTTATTGATTGGGGACAATCAGCCATGATTACAATGAAGGGCTCGAAGGGCCGAATGGCCTCCTGCACCTATTTTCTATGTTACACTAGTTACACTTGCCTGCGCTTGGTCCATATCCCTCCAAACCTGTCCTATCCATGTACCTGTCCAACTGTTTCTTAAACGATGGGATCGTCCCAGCCTCAACTATCTCTATGGCAGCTTGTTCCATACACCCACCACCCTTAGTGTGAAAAAACAACCCCTCTGATTCCTATTAAATCTTTTCCCCTTCACCTTGAGCCTATATCCTCTGGTCCTCGATTTCCATACTCTGGGCAAAAGACTCTGGGCATCTACCCGATCTATTCCTCTCATGATTTTTTGTACTTCTATAAGATCTCCCCTCATCCTCCTACCCTCTGTGGAATAGAGACCCAGCCTACTCAACCTCTCCCTATAGCTCACACCCTCTAGTCCTGGCAACAATCCTCATAAATCTTTTCTGTACCCTTTCAAGCTTAACAATATCTTTCCTATAACATGGTGCCCAGAACGGAACACAATATTCTAAATGCGGTCTCACCAATACAACTGCAACATGACCTCCCAACTTCTATACTCAATACTGACTGATGAAGGCCAAAGTGCCAAAAGCCTTTTTGACCACCTTATCAACCTGCAACTCAACCTTCAAGGAACCATGCACTTGTACTCCTAGATCCCTCTGCTCTCCAACACTACCGAGAGGTCCAGCCCTTGTTCGACGTCCCAAAATGCAACACCTCACACTTCTCTGTATTAAATTCCATCAACCATTCCTCAGCCCACCTGGCCAATTTATCCAGATCCTGCTGCGATCATTCACAACCATCTTCACTATCTGCAAAACCACTCACTTTTGTATCATCAGCAAACTTGCTAATCTTGCCCTGTATGTTCCCATCCAATTCATTGATGTGGGTGACAAACAGTAACGGGCCAAGCACCGAACCCTGTGGCACATCACTAGTTACAGGCCTCCATTCTGAGCAGCAACCATCCACCATCATCCTCTGCTTCCTCCATGGAGCCAATTTGCTATCCATTCAGCTATCTCTCCTTGGATTCCATGAGATCTAACCTTCCTGTGCAGCCTACCATGCGGCACTGTCGAACGCCGTACTGATGTCCATGTACACAACAACTGCAGCTCTGCCTTCATCAACCTGGCTAGGACTTTATGCCTTTGTGCGCTGGAGGATGAGGGGTGATCTTATTCTTTTAGTTTAGAGATACAGCACAGATGCAGGTCGTTTGGCCCACCGAGTTCGCACCGATCAACAATCCCCGCACATTAACACTATCCTACACACACCAGGGACAATTTACATTTATAAAAAGCCAATTAACTTACTAACCAGTACGTCTTTGGAGAGTGGGGGAAATCAAAGATCTCAGAGAAAACCCACGCGGTCACGGGGAGAACGTACAAACCCAGTACAGACAGCACACGTAGTCAGGATGGAACCCGGGTCTCTGGAGCTTTAAGCGCTGTAATGCCCCTGTCCCACTTAGGAAACCTGAACGGAAACCTCTGGTGACCTTGCGCCCCACCCAAGGTTTCCACGAGTCGCCAGAGGTTTTGGTCACTTGCTTGGAAAGCCTCGACCGAAGCGTGAGCTGCATCAACTGACCAAAGATCCTACAGGATCTTTGCTACCGACCACACACACACACACACACAAACACATCGCAAAGGTGGGGGCCAGGGACAGCGGAGGAGCGCTGTCTGCGTGATGAAGAGGAAGGTAAACAGCACGGTAAGTCCTTTAGAGAGCGTGCGTGAGGGAGGGAGAGAAGGGGAAAGAAGGGGAGAGAAGGAGGGAGGAGACAGTTTTAAGAAGTTTAATAAAGTTAGCGGGCATTTTACCTTCCGGCGGATCTTCCAGGTCCTGAAAACCAAAGATCCTACAGGAACTTTGCTGATCAAAATGGCCGGTCAGCGAAGGAGATTGCCTTCGACTGCCTGTATGTAAATAGCAACCCCACTCCACTGGCTTCGACCAAACGGCAACCTATTTTTAGTCGAGGTCGGTTTTGTTTTTTTTAAAATAATCGCAGGAAGATAGAAGAAGCCTCTGCTACGCGGAAACCACTTTCCACCATTAGGGAGAGTGACCAAAACCTCCGGAACCTCACGGAAACCTTGGGTGGGGCGTAAGGTCTCCAGAGGTTTGCATTCAGGTTTCCTAAGTGGGACAATAGCATTAGGCTGCAACTCTACCGCTGCGCCACCGTGCCGCTTGGGAGGATTATAGAGGTGTATAAAATTGTGTGAGAAATAAATAGGGTGAACGTACAGTCTTTTAGCCAGAGTAGGGGAATGAAGAACAAGAGGACAGATGTTTAAGGTGAGAGGGGAAAGATAAAAATAGGATGCTGAGGGGTAACTTTTTCACTCAGAGTTGTGGGTGTACGGGACGAGCTGCCGGTGGATGTAGTTGAGGCAGGTACTATAACAACATTCAAAGTGCAGGTGCATGGATAGGAAAGGTTTAGAGGGATATGGGCAAATGGGGCTGTGTGGATGGGGTGTGTTGGTTGGCATGGATGAGTCAGCGTGTTGTTCCCGTGATGTATGACTCTGGACACATGTGGTGTGTTCATTACTTGACCCAGAGTTCACCTGGCTCATAAAATACCAACTACAGCTGAAGGCAAACTAGCATGATGGTGCAGTGGTAGAGTTGCTGCCTCACAGCGCCAGAGATCCGGGTTCAAACCTCACCACGTGTTCTGTCTGTACGGAGTTTACACGCTTTCCCCGTGACCTCGTGGGTTTTCTCCGGGTGCTCCAGTTTACTCGCACATCCCAAAGACGTGCGGGTTTGTAGGTTAATTGGATTCTGTAAATTATCCCTAGTGTGTAGGGAGTGGATGAGAAAGTGGGATAACATAGAACTAGTGTGAGCTAGTGAACTAGGGTGGTCGGAGTGGACGTGGTGGGCCGAATGGCCTGCTTCCATGCTGTATCTTTAAACTACACTAAAGTGTGAGATGGGTTAATGTTTCTCCCTGGTGACACCACCATGTACCGAACACACCCGGCGATACCACCCTGTACCTTGTGCCACACTGGTCAGCGCAGATGCCTGGTCCACCCTGTCCACTCCAGTACTGCCCCACCCAGTGCCAACCTGGTCAGTGCAGGCACCCTGTGATACCCCCCTGTGCCACGCTGGTCATCTCAGGAACCTGGTCCACCCTGTCCACTCCAGCGCTGCCCCGGGCCCTGTGCCAGTCTGGTCAGTGTGGGCACAGTGTCCTCCACCCTGTCTACTCCAGCTATGCCCCGGAACAGTACCACCTGGTCAGGGTGGGCACCCACGGCAGTGTGTGGTGTGAACGACTCACCTGGTAGTTCTCCAGCAGGGAGCTGGCGGGCGACGGGCTGAGTCGGAAGGCGTTCACCAAGATGCCCAGACCCAGCTTCTCGGCCAGACTCAACCAGTTGAGCCCCGACTGGGTCTGCTCCAGCAGTTTACAAAGCTCCAGCCTGGACTCACTGTCCAGTTGTCCCAAATCACCTGGTGGCACACAGACATGAGAACTTTCAACATCCACACCCAGAACATTCCAGAGAGACGACCAAAGATAAGTGGACACAAGGAATGCAGACAACATGTGTAGGAAAGAATTGCAGATGCTGGTTTAAACCAAAGATAGACACAAAATGCTGGAGTAACTCAGCGGGACAGGCAGCATCTCTGGAGAGAAGGAAGGGGGTTGGGACTGAGAGGGAGACACAGAGATAAGGAAGGGTAAGGTGTGAAAAGACATCAAAGAGGATGAAGCTCAAAGAAAATGTAGAATAGATCATTGTTAGCTGGGAGAAGGTGACAATAAAGCAAACATAGAATGTAGTCGGAGACAGTCAGACTGGTGGGAGAACTGGGAAGGGGGAGGGGATGGAGAGAGAGAAGCAAGGGTAACTTGAAGTTAGAGAAGTCATATGTTCATACAGCTGGGGTGTAAATTACCCAAGCGAAATATGAGATGTTGTTCCTCCAATTTGCGCTGGGCCTCACTCTGACAATGGAGGAGGCCCAGGACAGAAAAGTCAGTGGGAATGGGAGGGGGAGTTAAAGTGTTTGGCAACTGGGAGATCAGGTAGGTTTCGGCAGATGGAGCGGAGGTGTTCAGCTAAACGATCGCCGAGCCAAAACGTCTCCTATTCTCTCCAGAGATGCCGCCTGACCCGCTGATTTACTCCAGTATTTTGTGTCTACAAGGAATGCAGATGTTGGTTAACAAAACAAAAACGCACTAAGTGCTGGAGTAATTCAGCGGGTCAGGCAGCATCTCGAGAGAGCATGGATAGGTGATGTCTCAGGTCGAGATCCTTCTTAAGAACTCCTCTCCAAATGCACCTCCCCTTTTCCTAATTTGGACGCTGCCTGACCCGTTGAGTTACTCCAGCACTTTGTGTCCATGTTCTCCACAGATGCTGCCTGACCTGCTGAGTTACTCCAGCACTCTGTGTCCATGTTCTCCAGAGATGCTGCCTGACCTGCTGAGTTACTCCAGCCTGACCTGCTGAGTTACTCCAGCACTCTGTGTCTGACAAATCTTGTCAGACACAGTCTGACAAGTCCGGAAGTGGCGGCGCTGGTGAACGGCTGCGGCTCGCCTGCAGTCTGTTTGTTTTTACTTTTTTGTGTTGTTTTTTTCGTTTTGTCTAGCTAAGTTTTTGTTTTTTTAGGCTGTGTTTATGTGTAGGGGGGGGGGGGGGGGGGGGGGGGGGGGGGGTTGAAACAGGGCTTGCTGTCTCTCCCTTCGGGGGAATGCGACTTTTTTGTCGTATCCCCCTTCTCTGCCTCCGTCTGCGCTGAGGCCTAATGGCGGAGCTGGCGGCCTCGAGGCTCCGGAGGCAGCCTGTCAGGACTCGCCCTGGGTTCGCTCCCGTGAGGGCGGCCCAGCTCGGGGCTGGAACGGCGCTCCCGTGAGGGGCTGTGACGCTCCCGTGAGGGCGGCCTGGCGAGGGGCTGAGACGCTCTCGTGTGGGCGGCCCAGCCCGAGGGTAACGGCGCTCCCATGGGGACGGCCTAGCCCGAGGGAAACGGCGCTCCCGTGAGGGCGGCCCAGCTCGAGGGTGGAACGGCGCTCCCGTCGGGGCGGTCTGGCGTGGGGCTGAGACGCTCACGTGAGGGCGACCCGGCTCGGGGCTGGAACGGTGCTCCGGTGGCTGAGACGGCGTTCTGGCGGTGGCGGCCTGAGTCTGGGGTTCGGCCACGGGCCAGTGGACTACGTCGTCAACAGCTGCGTCCGCTGGACTGGAGGGCGGCAGCTTCGACCACCCCGGCCGCGAACCCCGCGAACGGGCTGTTTGTACCGGCCCGTTCGCGGAGCTCGGTGAGCCGCGGGACTGATTTACCATCGCCCGGTGGGGTATCGCCTCAGCGCAGAGGGAGAAGAGGAGGGAAGAGACTGCAGCCCTAAGATTTTTGCCTCCATCACAGTGAGGAGGTGCTTGGTGGACTCACTGTGGTGGATGTTAATTTGTGTTTACTGTCTGTTCTGTTGTCTATTATTGTATTATTGTATGTATGACTGCAGGCACGAAATTTCGTTCAGACTGAAAGGTCTGAATGACAATAAAGGAAATTCAAATTCAATTCAATTGAACTTTTACACCTTGATACTTCCACAAACACATGGTCACTGGGGCAGGGGGTGGGGACAGTGATGCGATTAGATCAGCTCTTCCAGACAACTCCACCCTTACAGCTTGGGCTGGAGTTACAGGGAGAGGTTGGATAGACTGGGACTTTGTTCCTTGGAGTGTAGGAGGTTGGGGCGTGACCTCATTGACGTGTGCAAGATCATGAGGGGCATGGATAAAGTGAACACTCACAGTCTTTATCTCAGGGTAGAGGATTCTAAAACTTGAGGGCACAGCTTAAGGTGAGAGGTTTAAGATTGGACTCAGCAGTAACATTTTTCACTTAGAGGGCATCTGGAATAAGCTGCCTGTTCTGTACATTATGTACTAACCGGGGGATTGTGCTATTTTATGGTGAAGTCTTGCTGAGCTGTATGTAAAAAATGTATTTCTCTGTACCTCGCTACAGGTGATAATAAAGAGACCATTGCCCATTGAGGAAGCTATAGAAGCGGGTATAATTATGACGGGGAGATAGATGGGAATTCAGATGGCCAGAATCCACAGCTCAGATGTCTGTAGCTCTGGCTGTGGGGAGCTGACGTGAGCACAGGTTGTGGGCAGTTGACTCGTGGTTGCTGAGACCGTGTTTCCTGGTCCAGGACTCAGACACCATTGTATTCAGCGTGAGAACAGTCTGCAAGCCAGACGCAGATCTGGTCCTGGACTCACTGAGACGATCGCAGGACTGTGAGGACAGAACAGTGGTCACGGTGGCGCAGTGGTAGAGTTGCTGCCTCACGGCACCGGAGACCCGGGTTCGATCTCGACTACGGGTGCTGTCTGTACGGATTTTGTACGTTCTCCCCGTGACATGCGTGGATTTTCTCAGAGATTTTCGGTTTCCTCCCACACTCCAAAGACGTACAGGTATGTAGGTAAATTGGCATCGCAGGTCAGCGCGGACCCGGTGGGCCGAAGGGCCTGTTTCCGTGCTGTATCTGTAATAAACAGCTTTCCTGTGGCCACTGTTCTTCATTCAGTGGTTTGAAAGGCAGCACGGTGGAGCAGCGGTAGAGTTGCTGCCTCACAGTGCCAGGGACCCCAGTTCGATCCAGACTACGGGTGCTGTCTCTGTGGGGTTGGGAAGTTCTCCCCGTGAACTGCGTGGGTTTTCTCTGGGTACTCCCACACTCTAAAGACATACAGGTTCAGAGGTTAATTAGCTTTGGTAAAAAATTGTAAATTGTCCCTGCATCTAAAACAAAGTCTAAAAAGCCATGCAATATTCTGAAAGAGATCAGATAGTCCTCCAACCCACATCCCGAAGACGTGCAGGTTTGTAGGTTAATTGGCTTCTGTAAATTGTAAATTATCCCCAGTGTGTAGGATAGTGCTAGTGTAGGGGGTGATCGCTGGTCGGCGTGGACTCGGTGGACTGAAGAGCCTGTTTCCACGCTGTGATGGGCCACAAAGAAACTGATGCACAACAAGAATAAAGAGGTACCTTGTGGGAAGGGAGTGACAGACTTGTTCTTCGGTTGGTAGGGTTTGCCGTTTAGGATATCGTAGACCTGGCAAGAGGAGGCAGATGATTAATCAGTTAATGAGGCCACAAATGAATGAATAGGTGCTGTGAAATGCTCTGCTTTGAGCAGTGCACAAGTGTCGCCACGGGTTGGTGCCAACTAAATAACAAAAGTACCGAACAGTCCTATCTACTGCCTGCCGCCGCATATGATAGCAGCCCCCCTTTCCCTCCTCCTCCCCCCGCCCCCAATTCCCCCTTGTTAACGATAGCCCCCACCCCCCCCCACGCCAGCCCCCTTGGTCTCGGCAGCCCCCCCAAGCTGGGTCCCCCCCATTGTTATCACAGGTCCACCTCGCTCTCGGTCCCTCCACGTGGACCTCCAGGACTATCTGTAATCGGACTATACCTTGCACTGAATGTTATTCCCTTTATCCTGTATTGGTACCTTGTGGACGGCTCGATTGTAATCATGTACAGTCTTTCCGCTGACTGGACAGCACGTAGCAAAAAGCTTTTCACTGTACCTCGGCGCACGTGACAATAAACTAAGACGAGGGAGGGTGGGGAATTATTGGACCCGACCAGTGGGGTCTCAGTGGGGGTGCAGTAGTAGTACAGTCAGTGAGGCAGGGGCAAGGAACTGCAAATGCTGCAATGTTCTGGAGGAACTCAGCAGGTCAGGCAGCATCTGTGGACAGGTAGGCTGTGGGCCGAGGAGCTTTATTCTGCAGTTTCGTGACCCAAGTCACCAAACTACATGAAATTTTCACTAATTGTGTAAAAATATTTATATAAATCACCCCTGAAACTCGATATGAAGAAGACTTGCACATTTTTATTAAAATAGAGAAAAACCGGAAAAATTTCGGGAATTTCTTAGTCCAATCAAAGCACGTTTAACATTGAGTTGTCTGCCAGTTGGCCAATCACGCGCTTTGTTTCAGGCTAGCACACAAAATGGCTGAGGGGGCTTCACAGATGCCTGTTTTACTGGAGATTCCGATTTGTTGTTCTGTGGAATAAATGTGGAAACTTGCAGCAGATAATTGTATTTAGTGGGAAAGGCATTAAAAAGACTGAAGAAAGTGCTGCAAAGTGGATTAAAGTGCAAGAAAGCCTTCAAAGTCCCTGCTGATGTGCTGGAACACAAAGAAGGCCCCCATTAATCAACTCTAACTGAAAGGTAAGATTAAAGTCTGAATTTATGAAAATCTATCTGTATGGACTTTAATTAATTTAATATAATGTGAATAAATTCATTCATTCATTCATTCCTTATTCATTCATTCACTCACTCACTCACTCATTCATTCATGAAATTGAGGGCCTAAACTATAACACAGTCACTAATGCCAGCCTGTTGTAGAGTAATAAGTCTTTAACAGCTAATCTCGGAGCTGCCGGCGAAAACTTACCGGGAAAAAGTGCTCCGATCGCGGGGCCTAGGTACTCGCGGTAAATAGCGATCGATATCCCTCCGTTTTTCTCGTTATCGGGGTCTGATAACGGCCGCTACAGACGGCACTATGTACAGCCTCCCCCCCCCCGCCCGCCCGCGGAAATGATCCGCGATCGCGAATCGGCCGCTTATTAATTGAGACCGCGGCTTCACTTTACCGCGAGTACCTAGGCCCCGCGATCGGAGCACATTTTCCCGGTAAGTTTTCGCAGGCAACTCCGAGATTAGCTGTTAAAGACTTATTACTCTACAACACGCTGGCATTAGTGACAATGTTTAATTGACTGTGTTATAGTTTAGGCCCTCAATTTCATGAATGAATGAATGAGTGAGTGAGTGAGTTAATGAATAAGGAATGAATGAATGAATGAATTTATTCACATTATATTAAATTAATTAAAGTCCATACAGATAGATTTTCATAAATTCAGACTTTAATCTTACCTTTCGGTTAGAGTTGATTAATGGGGGCCTTCTTTGTGTTCCAGCACATCAGCAGGGACTTTGAAGGCTTTCTTGCACTTTAATCCACTTCGCAGCACTTTCTTCAGCCTTTTTATTGCTTTTCCCACTAAATACAATTATCTGCTGCAAGTTTCCACGACATTTATTCCACAGAACAAATCGGAATCTCCAGTAAAACAGGCATTTGTGAAGCCCCCTCAGCCATTTTGTGTTCTAGCCTGAAACAAAGCGCGTGATTGGCCAACTGGCAAACAACTCAATGTTAAATGTGCTTTGATTGGACTAAAAAATTCCCGAAATTTTTCCGGTTTTTCTCTAATTTAATAAAAATGTGCAAGTCTTCTTCTTATCGAGTTTCAGGGGTGATTTATATAAATATTGTTACACAATATGTGAAAATTTCATGTAGTTTGGTGACGGGTTACGAAATCCTATTTCTAGACACATTTTTGATGCTCGGCCCACAGCCTAAGGGGACTTTGTGAGGCGGGACCCTTCTTCAGACTGATGGAGTAAGGAGGAGAAAGCTGGAAAAGAGAGGTGGGGCAAAGCCTGGTGAGTGATAAGTGGATACAGATGAGGGGGGTTATAGGTGGATGCAGGTAAGGGAGTGATAGGGGGATACAGGTGAGGGGAGGGGGTGGAGACAGTAATCGAGACTGCAGGTGATCAATGAAGGAGACATAAGGATTCGATGTGGAATCTGATGGGGAAGGACGATTGGAGAGTGAAATGCAGAACCATTCCTCGCTACTCAAGCAGCATTGAAGAACATTTATTTAGACAGGTACATGGATAGGACAAGCCTGGAGGGATATGGGCCAAACGCAGGTAGGTGGCACTAGTGTAGATGGGACATGTTTGTCGGTGTGGGCAAGTTGGGGCTGAAAGGCCTGTTTCCATGCTATATCACCATAACCACGGGAGGGGGGGTGTCATAGCAGGGAAGGAACCGGGAGGGAGGGAGCATACAAATAAAATAGGGGAGGGAGTAGGGAGGGAAGGGAGATGAGTCGAAAGGAGGCGAATGATTTGTGAGCTGAGGAGCGGGATAATTCACGTGGAACTTGCAATAGGAAATGGAGAATTCCTGGCTTATATCACGGTGTGACTCAAGGTTGTCAGAGCCGCAGCAGGAATCCTCTACTTCCTTCACATATACACTGAACCATCCTGTCCCTACCTTCTCATATACACTGAACCATCCCGTCCCTACCTTCACATATACACTGAACCATCCCGTCCCTTCTCATATACACTGATCCATCCCTCACTCCCTTCACATATAGATTGAACCGTCCCATCTCTTCCTTTCTTAGCTGTTCCTCGGTAGTATAGTGGTTAGTATCCCCGCCTGTCACGCGGGAGACCGGGGTTCAATTCCCCGCCGGGGAGGATTTTTATATTAAAGAATTGCACGACGGAATTGAATGCGACATCTCCAAGTTTACGGATGACACGAAGCTGGGGGGCAGTGTTAGCTGTGAGGAGGATGCTAGGAGGCTGGAAGATGACTTGGATAGGCTGGGTGAGTGGGCAAATGCATGGCAGATGCAGTATAATGTGGATAAATGTGAGGTTTTCCACTTTCGTTGCAAAATCAGGAAAGTAAACTATTACCTGAATGGTGGCCGATTAGGAAAAGGGGAGACGCAACGAGACCTGGGTGTCATGGTACACCAGTCATTGAAAGTAGGCATGCAGGTGCAGCAACCAGTGAAGAAAGTGAATGGTATGTTAGCATTCATAGCAAAAGGATTTGAGTAGAGGAGCAGGGAGGTTCTACTGCATTTGTACAGGGTCTTGGTGAGACCACACCTGGAGTATTGCGTACAGTTTTGGTCTCCTAATCTGAGGAAGGACATTCTTGCCATAGAGGGAGTACAGAGAAGGTTCACCAGACTGATTCCTGGGATGTCAGGACTTTCATATGAAGAAAGACTGGATAGACTCGGCTTATGCTCGCTAGAATTTAGAAGATTGAGGGGGGATCTTATAGAAACTTACAAAATTCTTAAGGGGTTGGACAGGCTAGATGCAGGAAGATTGTTCCCGATGTTGGAGAAGTCCAGAACAAGGGGTCACAGTTTAAGGACAAGGGGGAAATCTTTTAGGACTGAGATGAGAAAAACATTTTTCACAGAGAGTGGTGAATCTCTGGAATTCTCTGCCACAGAAGGTAGTTGAGGCCAGTTCATTGGCTATATTTAAGCGGGAGTTAGATGCGGCCCTTGTGGCTAAAGGGATGGAGAGAAAGCAGGTACAGGATACTGAGTTGGATGATCAGCCATGATCATATTGAATGGCGGTGCAGGCTCGAAGGGCTGAATGGCCTACTCCTGCACCTATTTTCTATGTTTCGATGTTTATACACTGAACCATCCATCCCTTCCTTCGCATATACACTGCCCCATCCCTCCTTTCCTTCACATATACACTGAACCGTCCAGTCCGCTCCTTTGCTGCCTGCGCTTGTACCTCTTCTGTGGTGGCCATGTCCAGCGGGGTGGTCCCACAGAAGATGCCTTCGTCGTCAAAGTCTGAAGGCTCCTCATCTGTCCTCTCCGCCAGCGGCTCGTGGTTCTGTATGTGTGGGTCAGCACCTGCGTGATCCAACACATCTTACTTTAATACTTTATCGTCATTGTAGTGGTGCATACAACGACATTCAGGCGCACTGCCTGAGCACAGCTCAAATTTACAAGATAAAAAATAACAATAAATAACAACAAAAAAGTGAGAAAAATAAAGATTGTTCATACATTCACGTGCACATACTGTGACACATACACACAGATTCACACATGCATACACATTATGCCAACGTGGGGTGGGAGATTGCAACCTTCACGTGGTCCACCCTGTGTCGACTAATGCAATCAACCCAACGTGCACAAACAAATAGATTAAATGGAACAACTTGACCTACAATTTTAGGCTGTGCACGCCCTATGCAAGAAGAAGCTACCTACATATGCACCTTTACCAGAATATAAGAGATTGCACTCAGAAGGTCATTGTCAGAATATAAAATATTGCACAGAATAGTATTATAAACATATTATAAATGAATATATCAGTATTGCACAAAGGTAGGCATTGTACAGTATAAATATTGACTGTGGGGTGTGTGTGTTCAGTGCATAGTTCAGTGTGGTGATGGCCTTGGGGTAGAAACTGTTTGTTAGTCGTGCATTGGTGATCTTCTGGGCTGTGTTGACGACTCTCTGCAGAGCCTTCTTGTCAGCCGCAGTACTGTTGCCGTACCACACCAGGATGCCATGTGTCGAGGCACTCTCTATGGAGCAACGGTAGAATGACACTAGCAGCCGTTGTTTCAAGTTGACTTTCCCGAGTGATCTTAGGAAGTAAAGCCGTTGTTGTGCCTTCTTAACCAGAAAGTTTATGTTGGTTGACCACGTGAGATCTTCTGAGATCTTTAGATATGTTAAGGGAAAAAGAGTAGCAAAGTCAAATGTGGGTCCCTTGAAGTCAGACACGGGTGAAATTATTATGGGCAACAAGGAAATGGCAGAAGAGTTGAACAGGTACTTCGGATCTGTCTTCACTAAGGAAGACACAAACAATCTCCCAGATGTACTGGAGGACAGAGGATCTAAGGGGGTAGAGGAACTGAAAGAAATTTTCATTAGGCGAGAAATAGTATTGGGTAGGCTAATGGGACTGAAGGATGATAAATCCCCTGAGCCTGAGGGTCTGCATCCCAGGGTCCTCAGGGAGGTGGATCTAGAAATAGTGGACGCATTGGTGATCATTTTCCAATGTTCAATAGATTCAGGATCAGTTCCTGTGGATTGGAGGATAGCTAATGTTATCCCACTTTTCAAGAAAGGGGCGAGAGAGAAAACGGGGAATTACAGACCAGTTAGCCTGACTTCGGTGGTGGGAAAGATGCTGGAGTTAATAATGGGGCATTTGGATAGCAGTAAAAGGATTAGTCCAAGTCATGGATTTATGAAAGGGAAATCATGCTTGACTAACCTTCTGGAATTTTTTGAGGATGTGACAAGTAAAATGGATGAAGGGGTGCCAGTGGATGTAGTGTATCTAGACTTTCAGAAAGCCTTAGATAAGGTCCCGCACGGGAGACTGGTGACTAAAATTAGAGCACACGGGATTGGGTGTTGACATGGATAGAAAATTGGTTGGCAGACCGTATATTTATGCGGGTGTCAGGGGTTATGGGGAGAAGGCAGGAGAATAGGGTTGAGAGGGAAAGATAGATCAGCCATGGTTGAATGGCAGAGTAGACTCGATGGGCCTAATTCTGCTCCTAGACCTTATGACCACAACCCTGCCCTCAGCACAACTTGTCTTTGGCTGCAGTGAAGGATGATACAACGAGGTCCCTGGAAGATGAGTGTGGTCACAAAGAGATCCTCTCTCCAGCTATGCCACGGTGGCGCAGCGGGTAGAGCAGCTGCCACAGCGCCAAAGACCCGATTCCATCATGACTACGGGTGCTGTCTGCATGGAGTTTGTACGTTCTCCCCGTGACCGCGTGGATTTGACTGGAGGGGAGGGAATAGGGAAGGGTGTGGATGGATTAGGAAAGAGAGGGAGGAGTTCGGAGAGAGAGGGAGGTGGGGATAGGGAGGGGTGGGATAGGGAGGGAGGGAGAGGGAGGAGATCCCCCCAGCGTACAGACAGGTCAGGGCTGTGGGACAATGTCCAGACGTGCACACATCTCCCTCGAGACCCACTGCCCATCCCCACTGACCACTAGCCCTGGACTACTGACCTCACTGACCACCAGCCCTGGGCTACTGACCCTCACTGACCACTAACCCTGGGCTACTGACCTCACTGACCACTAGCCCTGGGATACTCACCACTAGCCCTGGGCTACTGACCCCCACTGACCACTTGCCCTGGGCTACTGACCCTCACTGACCACTAGCCCTGGGCTACTCACCGGCGGCCATCAGCAAGGCACAGAGTTTGGTTGATCCTCTCCCCGCTGCGATGTGAAGAGCGGTTGACCCGTCAAATGTGGTGGCGTCGACTTCAGTCCCGACCTGAGGGTTCGAAGCACACGTGTGTCAGAGCCGCGAAGTCATGGGAACACGCCACCCCTCGCGCCCGCCCTGTGTTGTGACGGGATCTACGTGTAGGGGGGCTGCTGCCCTGCTGGCTGGTGTGGGGATTGCAGCCCCCTCCCTGCGACGAGCCCAAAGCTGACCCGCCCACCCCCAAGTGAGACACTGAGCCAGGGAAAAAGACAGAGTGCTGGAGCAACTCAGCGGGTCAGGCAGCATCTCTGGAGAACATGGACACAGAGTGCTGGGGTAACTCAGCGGGTCAGGCAACATCTCTGGAGAACATGGACACAAAGTGCTGGGGTCAGTGGCGGACTGGGTCTAAAAATATTGGTTGCCAGGAGACAAAGGGGGCCCACCCACAACTACAATGCTATCATTTAGAAACATAGAAAATAGGTGCAAGAGTAGGCCATTCGGCCCTTCGAGCCTGCACCGCCATTCAATATGATCATGGCTGATCATCCAACTCAGTATCCCGTACCTGCCTTTTCCCTGATCCCCTTAGCCACAAGGGCCACATCTAACTCCCTCTTAAATATAGCCAATGAACTGGCCTCAACTATCTTCTGTGGCAGAGAATTCCAGAGATTCACCACTCTCTGTGTGAAAAATGTTTTTCTCATCTCGGTCCTAAAAGACTTCCCCCTTATCCTTAAACTGTGACCCCTTGTTCTGGACTTCCCCAACATCGGGAACAATCTTCCTGTATCTAGCCTGTCCAACCCCTTAAGAATTTTGTATGTTTCCATAAGAGTAGCAAGTACAAACCGAGTCTATCCAGTCTTTCTTCATATGAAAGTCCTGACATCCCAGGAATCAGTCTGGTGAACCTTCTCTGTACTCCCTCCATGGCAAGAATGTCTTTCCTCAGATTAGGAGACCAAAACTGTACGCAATACTCCAGGTGTGGTCTCACCAAGACCCTGTACAACTGCAGCAGAACCTCCCTGCTCCTATACTCAAATACTTTTGCTATGAATGCTAACATACCATTCGCTTTCTTCACTGCCTGCTGCACCTGCATGCCTACTTTCAATGACTGGTGTACCATGACACCCAGGTCTCGTTGCATCTCCCCTTTTCCTAATCGGCCACCATTCAGATAATAGTTTACTTTCCTGTTTTTGCCACCAAATAACCTCACATTTATCCACATTATGCTGCATCTGCCATGCATTTGCCCACTCACCCAACCTATCCAAGTCACCTTGCAGCCTCCTAGCATCCTCCTCACAGCTAACACTGCCCCCCAGCTTCGTATCATCCGCAAACCTGGAGATGTTGCATTCAATTCCCTCATAATTTTCATTTACTTTTCATAGCAAATAAATAAAAATTTCAAAAAATACATATGCAAAAAAGGGTACAATTAACATTTTTGTGGAAAAAATGTGTATTTCTTAGTACATTCTCAGTGTACAAGTACTGTACATATTACTGGCAGTAGAGACCGAATGTAAATACAGAATGTTATAATTGAATTTTTATTTAATTTTTTTAATTTTAAGTAATTGGTTGATATTTTTAAATAGTTTACTGCACAATTTACACATTAACAGATAGTTCAAAAGCACAATAGAGCATTGCATGCAGTCCACTATATTAAGAGCAATCGTTTGTGTTCGCTATATGATTGTGCAAATCTGTCAATGATTGCTTCTGCATCTAATTCATCTAACAATTCCTTTTCAATGCTTAGCAACATGTATGATTCCAAATTCTCCTCAGACAGCAAATTTCTTAACCTTGTCTTTATGATCTTTAGCTTTGAAAATGTCCTCTCACATTGGACTTGAGTAACTGATAGTGTGCAGATGACTTTACAAAGTTCATAAAGGTTATCATATGCCTTGTCATGAAGTCTGTTGGATGCCAGAATTTTTAGTACAGACGATGGGCAAGTGCTGCCAATTTTACAATTGTTACAACTGGAATCCATATTCTCACCATCATTGTAGCAATGTTACAACATTTTGAGATTTAAAAAAATCAAGCCTGCAATTTATCCCATCAGATAAAGCATAAAAAGAAGTTTAATTTGACACCTAATTCACTTTCATATCTTCAGTATTAAAAAGGTTAGGCCATTTTCATACTCGGAAATTAGCATCTTGTTCCTATTGCTTTTCAATTGACTTAACTCAAAAGCTGTGATCAAGGACAGTCAAAAGCCCATAACTTTCTTAAAAATTATGAGAACTGAATGAAATTTTCAGTTATTATAGATTGAAGCATTCTGAAACAAATATGGAACAATCTTACTTGGATGACCTGAAATTAAAGCATATAATTAGTTAGTTACCTAATTGTAGCTAATTACAAAATTCAATTACTAGATCTAAACATCTATCAATTTCTTAAGAAAAGGTTAACATTTTTAAATAGCCTGTGTCCAAATAACATTCACACGAGAATTCCCAATATAACATGATTTTCAAATCTCATTGTCATGAATTTGTAGGCCAAATGGAAGAAATTTAGTGTTTAATTCCCATAAATTAATGGCCATTTAAATTATCTGGCGAGTAGGATTTTGTGGAACGCGATCGTTTGTAACGTTGCGGTGAATTTAAACCCCATATCAGCCGGAAAAATACTGCCGGTTCGTATGGGTCCTAAGTCACCTTTTCGCAAAGTAAAATTTTGATTTAAGGCATCCTAAGAAGCACGTTTATATGTAAAATAAACGGCTTTCCTTTACCTGTCCCGTACGTGAAATCCGTCCCCGTTGTCGGTGTTGACGGTTTTAGAAGTTGATTTTTAAACAATTAAAATATCCAGTGTAGTTAAAAAAAACTTAATAAAACCGATGTAGGAGCGATTATTCTTCAGCAGCTAAACAGCCTGACAAAAATCGATTTCATCAGGCTGGCAAAATAACGCCCCCCTCTCAAAGGCGCCAAAGTCGCGCACACGGACAATGGCAGAACTGCAGCACCGCTGAAGGAAAGTTTGTAACATAGAAACATAGACAATAGGTGCAGGAGTAGGCCATTCGGCCCTTCGAGCCTGCACCGCCATTCGATATGATCATGGCTGATCATCCAACTCAGTATCCCATCCCTGCCTTCTCTCCATACCCCCTGATCTCTGTGTAAAAAATGATTTTCTCATCTCAGTCCTAAAAGACTTCCATCGTATCCTTAAACTGTGACCCCTAGTTCTGGACTTCCCCAACATTGGGAATAATCTTCCTGCATCTAGCCTGTCCAACCCCTGTCCAAGCCGAGTCTATCCAGTCTTTCTTCATATGAAAGTCCTGCCATCCCAGGAATCAGTCTGGTGAACCTTCTCTGTACTCCCTCTATGGCAAGAATGTCTTTCCTCAGATTAGGAGACCAAAACTGTACGCAATACTCCAGGTGTGGTCTCACCAAGACCCTGTACAACTGCAGTAGAACCTCCCTGCTCTTATACTCAAATCCTTTTTGCTTTCTTCACTGCCTGTTGCACCTGCATTCCTACTTTCAATGACTGGTGTACCATGACACCCAGGTCTCGTTGCATCTCCCCTTTTCCTAATCGGCCACCATTCAGATAATAGTCTACTTTCCTGTTTTTGCCACCAAAGTGGATAACCTCACATTTATCCACATTATACTGCATCTGCCATGCATTTACCCACTCACCCAATCTATCCAAGTCACCTTGCAGCCTCCTAGCATCCTCCTCACAGCTAACACTGCCCCCCAGCTTCGTGTCATCCGCAAACTTGGAGATGTTGCATTCAATTCCCTCATCCAGATCATTAATATATATTGTAAATAGCTATCTTTAATAACTGACTGCAGAATTTTCCCCACCACCGATGTTAGACTAACTGGTCTGTAATTCCCCGTTTTCTCTCTCCCTCCCTTTTTAAAAAGTGGGGTTACATTAGCTACCCTCCAGTCCTCAGGAACTTCTCCAGAATCTAAAGAGTTTCGAACAATTATCACTAATGCATCCATTATTTCTGCGGCTACTTCCTTAAGTGCTCTGAGATGCAACTTATCTGGCCCTGGGGATTTATCGGCCTTTAATCCATTCAATTTACATAACACCACTTCCCGGCTAACCTGGATTTCACTCAATTCCTCCATCTCATTTAACCCCCGGTCACTTGCTATTTCCGGCAGATTATTTATGTCTTCCTTATTGAAGACAGAACCAAAGTAGTTATTCAATTGGTCTGCCATGTCCTTGTTCCCCATGATCAATTCGCCTGTTTCTGACTGCAAGGGACCTACATTTGTTTTAACTAATCTTTTCTTCTTCACATATCTATAAAAACTTTTGCTGTCAGTTTTTATGTTCCCTGCCAGTTTTCTTTCATAATCTATTTTCCCTTTCCTAATTAAGCCTTTTGTCCTCCTCTGCTGGACTGAATTTCTCCCAGTCCTCTGGTAGGCTGCTTTTTTTGGCTAATTTGTACGCTTCATCTTTTGTTTTGATACTATCCCTGATTTCCCTTGTTATCCACGGATGCACTACCTTCCCTGATTTATTCTTTTGCCAGACTGCGATGAACAATTGTTGTAGTTCATCCATTCAGTTTTTATATGCCTTCCATTGCATATCCACCGTCAACCCCTTAAGAATAATTTGCCAGTCTATCTTGGCCAATTCACGTCTCATACCCTCAAGTCACCTTTCTTTAAGTTCAGGACCCTTGTTTCTGAATTAACAATGTCACTCTCCATCCTAATGAAGAACTCAACCATATTATGGTCACTCTTGCCCAAGGGGCCACGCACAACAAGACTGCTAACTAACCCTTCCTCATTACTCAATACCCAGTCTAGAATAGTTGGTTCCTCTACATGTTAGTTTAGAAAACTATCCCGCATACATTCCAAGAAATCCTCTTCCTCAGCACCCCTGCCAATTTGATTCACCCAATCTATATGTAGATTGAAGTCACCCATTATAATTGTTTTACCTTTGTTGCATGCATTTCTAATTTCCTGTTTGATGCCATCCCCAACTCCACTACTACTGTTAGGTGGCCTGTACACAACTCCCACTAGCGTTTTCTGCCCCTTAGTGTTTCGCAGCTCTACCCATATCGATTCCACATCATCCAAGCTAATGTCCTTCCTTTCTATTGTGTTAATCTGCTCTCTAACCAGCAACGCTACCCCGCCTCCTTTTCCTTTCTGTCTATCCCTCCTGAATATTGAATATCCCTGGATGTTCAGCTCCCAGCCTTGGTCACCCTGGAGCCATGTCTTTGTGATCCCAACTATATCATATTAATTAATAACTATCTGCACATTCAACTCATCCACCTTATTACGAATGCTCCTTGCATTAAGATACAAAGCCTTCAGGCCTGTTTTTACAACACTCTTACCCCTTATACAATTATGTTGCAAAGTGGCCTTTTTAGATTTTTGCCCTGGATTTGTCTGCCTGCCACTTTTACTTTTCACCTTGCTACCTATTGCTTCTACCCTCATTTTACACCCCTCTGCCTCTCTGCTCTTGCACCCATCCTACTGCCACATTAGTTTAAATCCTCCCCAACAGCACTAGCAAACACTCCCCCAAGGACATTGGTTCCATTCCAGTACCTACATTAAGCAATAACCATATAACAATTACAGCATGGAAACAGGCCATCTCGGCCCTTCTAGTCCGTGCCGAACACGTATTCTCCCCTATTCCTATCTACCTGCACTCAGACCATAACCCTCCATTCCTTTCCCGTCCATATAACTATCCAATTTATTTTTAAATGATAAAATCGAACCTGCCTCCACCACCTTCACTGGAAGCTCATTCCACACAGCTACCACTCTCTGAGTAAAGAAGTTCCCCCTCATGTTACCCCTAAACTTCTGTCCCTTAATTCTCAAGTCATGTCCTCTTGTTTGAATCTTCCCTACTCTCAGTGGGAAAAGCTTATCCACGTCAACTCTGTCTATCCCTCTCATCATTTTAAAGACCTCTATCAAGTCCCCCCTTAACCTTCTGCGCTCCAAAGAATAAAGACCTAACTTGTTCAACCTTTCTCTGTAACTTAGTTGCTGAAACCCAGGCAACATTCTAGTAAATCTCCTCTGTACTCTCTCTATTTTGTTGACATCCTTCCTATGGCGACCAAAATTGTACACCATACTCCAGAATTGGCCTCCCCAATGCCTAGTATAATTTTAACATTACATCCCAACTTCTATACTCAATGCTCTGATTTATAAAGGCCAGCACACCAAAAGCTTTCTTTACCACCTTATCTACATGAGATTCCACCTTCAGGGAACTGTGCACAGTTATTCCTAGATCCCTCTGTTCAACTGCATTCCTCAATTCGCTACCATTTACCATGTACGTCCTATTTTGATTTGTCCTGCCAAGATGTAGCACCTCACACTTATCAGCATTAAACTCCATCTGCCATCTTTCAGCCCACTCTTCCAACTGGCATAAATCTCTCTGTAGACTTTGAAAATCCACTTCATTATCCACAACACCACCTACCTTAGTATCATCTGCATACTTACTAATCCAAATTACCACACCATCATCCAGATCATTGATGTACATGACAAACAACAGTGGACCCAACACAGATCCCTGTGGCACCCCACTAGTCACTGGCCTCCAACCTGACAAACAGCCATCCACCATTACTCTCTGGCATCTCCCATTCAGCCACTGTTGAATCCATCTTGCTACTCCAACATTAATACCCAACAATTGAACCTTCTTAACCAACCTTCCATGAGGAACCTTGTCAAAGACCTTACTGAAGTCCATATATACAACATCCACTCATTACCCTCATCAATTTCCCGAGTAACCTCTTCAAAAAATTCAAGAATTTTAGTCAAACATGACCTTCCAGGCACAAATCCATGTTGACTGTTCCTGATCAGACCCTGTTTATCCAAATGCTTATATATATTATCTCTAAATATCCTTTCCATTAATTTGCCCACCACTGACGTCAAACTAACAGGTCTATAATTGCTAGGTTTACTCTTAGAACCCTTTTTAAACAATGGAACAACATGCGCAGTACGCCAATCCTCCGGCACTATTCCAGTTTCTAATGACATTTGAAATATTTCTGTCATAGCCCCTGCTATCTCTACACTAAATTCCCTCAATGTCCTAGGGAATAGCTTTAATACATCAAAGTTTGAAGCAAAAGAAACCAATTCCAATATTACTTGATCTTTGCTGATTTGCGTGGGAATCCTGCTGCGAAATTTTTAAGTCGAAAGTTGTATTTTATTTCAAAGTGGGAATTTGAAGATAGGGGCAGAGATGCTACACAGAGATTTTAAACTCGGGAGAGCGCTTGGGTGAACTCGCACAGTGGGACAGGGCTTGAGGCAGCAGCTGTGGAGCGAAGGAAATAGCCAACGTTTTGGGCCGGGTCTGAAGAAGGGTTTCGACCCAAAATGTTGCATATTTCCTTTGCTCTTAAGGGGCGGGGGGGGGGGGGGGGGGGTGCGTCAGATATACTGTGTAATGACAGGAGGGGGATCCCAGTGTGAGAGTGAGTCACCACCTGCGTACAGTGTTCCCACATCCCTCTCCTCCACCAAGCAAGGCACACACCTCTCTCCCCTCCCTTCCCTCATCCTCCCCCCCTCTCTAAAGAGGGAGAGGGAGGTAGTGAGAGGGAGATCTAAAGGGTGACTGGTTTTGGTCTCCAATCACCTCACAAAGGGCAGCCAACAGTGGTGGTGAGGCATAAGGGAGAACTCTCTCTCTCCAATTCTCTCTCCCCCCCCTCTCTTTCTCTCCCCTTCTCTCCCCCCCTCTCTCTCTTCTCTCTCCCCCCCTCTCTCTCTCCTCCCTCTCCCCCCTTCCTCTCTCTCCCTCTTCTCTCCAATTTCCCCTCTCTCTCTCCCTCCCCTTCCTCTCTCTTCTCTCTCCAATTCTCTCTCCCTCTCCCCCCCCCCACTCCTCTTCCCCCAGCCACGTTTATATCTACAGTTCACTCCACGAGTGTGTGTGTGAGAGCCGAGCAGTGTTTCTCATTCTGACTCTGCTCCGTGAGCTGCTCGTATTGACTGTAATCGTGTCCAACTCTTACCTGAAAATCCCCCCTCTCTCTGTCTCTTAACAATGCGCGGGGCCCAATTTAGAAAAATCGGTCCAATCGGCCAAAGGCCGGCCCTGAGGGGGCCCACTTGCTATCGGGCAAGCTGACACCCTGGCCAGTCCTCCACTGGCTGGGGCAACTCAGCGGGTCAGGCAGCATCTGCGGAGAACATGGACACAGAGTGCTGGAGTAACTCAGAGGGTCAGGTAGCATCTGCGGAGAACATGGACACAGAGTGCTCGAGTAACTCAGCGGGTCCGGCTGCATCTCTGGAGAACATGGACACAGAGTGCTGGAGTAACTCGGATAGGTGACGTTTCAGGTTGGGAACCTTCTTCAGAGATAGTCCTGCCATCTGTGATGGGTGTTCACATCTCACACATATGACAATTTAATACTTAACTACCAAATCTGGGACTTTTTAGTTTAGTTGTGTTTAGTTTTTGTAGCGTGCTATCCAGTCAGCGGTAAGACAATACATGATTACAATCAAGCCGTCCATGTATAGATAGATAAAGGGAATAATGTTTAGTGCAAGATAAAGTCCAATGAAGTCAGATTAGTTGACATGTGGTCTACATGGACTTCAAGGCATTTGTCAAGGTTCAACATGGTAGGCCACTCTGCAATGTTCGATCGCATGGGATCCATGGAGAGGTAGCTGACTGGATAGACAATTGGCTTCATGAAAGGAAAAAGAAGGTGATGGTGGAAGATTATTTTTCGGACTGGAGGCCTGAGACTAGTGGTGTGCCTCAGGGTTCGGTGCTGGGCCCACAAACTAATCTCCTTTCCACTGCCTCGGCAAGAACAGCAGCATAATCAAGGACCAGTCTCACCCCGGTCATTCCCTCTTTTCCCCTCTCCCGTCAGGCAAGATGTACAGAAGTCTGAAAACGCACACCTCCAGATTCAGGGACAGTTTCTTCCCAGCTGTTATCAGGCAACTGAACCGTTCTTTCACCAACTAGAGAGCGGTCCTGACCTCCCATCTACCTCAGTGGAGACCATCGGCCTATCTTTAATTGGACTTTACTGGACTACAATGTTATATCTTGAACTGAATGCCGTATCCTTTACCCTTTATCTGTCCACTGTGGATGGCTTGATGTCTGTGACTGGGTAGCACAAAAACAAAAGCTTTCCACTGTACCTCACAGTACGTGACCATAATAAACTGTTGTTTTTCATATTTATTAACATTTTGGAAGAAGATGTAGCTAGGTCAGCACGTCAGCATGTTGGGGTCGGCATGGACAATTTGGGCCGAAGGGCCTGTTTCCATGCTCTATGTCTCCAGAGACAGTAGAAGGGTCTCGGCCCGAAATGTCACCCATTCCTTCTCCCCAGAGATGCTGAGTTACTCCAGAGTTTTGTAACCATCTTCGGTTTGAACCTGCATCTGCATTTCTTTCCTGCACAGCTGTGTATCTCCATGATTGGTAAGTTTGCATATTGTCAGTGAAGGAGTTTACAAAAGGATCTCCATCAACTGGACAAGTCGACACTGGACAGGCAGATGCAAGTTAACAATGATGTGTCACATGTTGAATTTTTGGCAGGATTTGCAGAGTGAATGCAAGGCCCTGGGGAATGTGGTGTGTCTGTGTGTGTGTGCATGTGTGATGTGTGCGTGAGGTTGTGTGTGTGTGTGTGTGCCCGTGCGTGTGTATGTGTGTGTATGCACCCATGTGTGTGTGCGCGCGTGTAAGTGTGTGTGTGCACGCGCGTGTAAGCTGTTTGTGTGCGCCCGTGCGTGTGTCTGTGTGTGTATGCGTGTGTGTGCACCCGTGTGTGTGTGTGTGTGTGTGAGAGCCTGTGTGTGTATGTGTGTGTGGTGTATGTGTGTGTGGGGGGGGGGGGGGTGTGGTGAGCCTGTGTGTGTGTGTGGGGTGTGTGTGTGGGGTGTGTGTGGGGTGTGTGTGTGTGTCGGGTGAGCCCGTGTGTGTGAGCGCCTGTGTGTGTGTGTGTGTGTGTGTGTGTGTGTGTGCGCGCGCGTAAGTGTGTGAGCGTGTGTGTGTATGTCTGTGCGCCCGTGAGGGACTCAAATAGAGAAAGCTAGTAGACAGTGTGTGAGGCAAGAGGGGAGAAGGGAAGCACTCAGACCTAACATGTAGGGGAAAAACAAGAAAAAGATAATAAACAGAGAATAAGAGGTGGTGGGTTTCTTAAATGTGTATATTTTAATGCTAGGAGCATTGTAAGAAAGGTGGATGAGCTTAGAGCCTGGATTGACACCTGGAAGTATGATGTTGTGGCGATCAGTGAAACATGGTTGCAGGATGGCTGTGATTGGAAACTAAATATTCCAGGATTTCGTTGCTTCAGGTGTGATAGAATTGGAGGGGCAAGAGGTGGAGGTGTTGCATTGCTTGTCAGGGAAGATATTACAGCAGTGATTTGGCAGGATAGATTAGAGGGCTCGTCTAGGGAGGCTATTTGGGTGGAACTGAGAAATGGGAAAGGTGTAGCAACACTTATAGGGGTGTATTATAGACCGCTAATGGGGAGTGAGAATTTGAAGAAAATATGTAAGGAGATAGCAGATATTAGTAGTAAGCACAAGGTAGTGATTGTGGGAGATTGTAATTTTCCACACATAGACTGGGAAACACATTCT